>NW_028153957.1:0-52500 GCF_964211835.1 Anser anser
GAGAGCACTTTTTGATGGCAGAAAGTGGCACCGTACGTGTTTTTTCGGGTCTAACTCGGGTTCAGCTTCTTGTTGCGGTTAGGGTTATGTTTAGGGTTGTTAGGAAAGAGTGAAGACGCAGAGTCCTGTTGAGTGTGGGGTTGCGTAAAGGCTCCCCCAGGGAGTTCAGGTGTACCCAAAGGCTTCCGCTGAGAGCACTTCTGGATGGCAGAAAGTGGCACCGTACGTGTTTTTTCGGGTCTAACTCAGGTTCAGCTTCTTGTTGCGGTTAGGGTTATGTTTAGGGTTGTTAGGAAAGAGTGAAGACGCAGAGTCCTGTTGAGTGTGGGGTTGCGTAAAGGCTCCCCCAGGGAGTTCAGGTGTACCCAAAGGCTTCCGCTGAGAGCACTTTTTGATGGCAGAAAGTGGCACCGTACGTGTTTTTTCGGGTCTAACTCGGGTTCAGCTTCTTGTTGCGGTTAGGGTTATGTTTAGGGTTGTTAGGAAAGAGTGAAGACGCAGAGTCCTGTTGAGTGTGGGGTTGCGTAAAGGCTCCCCCAGGGAGTTCAGGTGTACCCAAAGGCTTCCGCTCAGAGCACTTTTTGATGGCAGAAAGTGGCACCGTACGTGTTTTTTCGGGTCTAACTCGGGTTCAGCTTCTTGTTGCGGTTAGGGTTATGTTTAGGATTGTTAGGAAACAGTGAAGACGCAGAGTCCTGTTGAGTGTGGGGTTGCGTAAAGGCTCCCCCAGGGAGTTCAGGTGTACCCAAAGGCTTCCGCTGAGAGCACTTTTTGATGGCAGAAAGTGGCACCGTACGTGTTTTTTCGGGTCTAACTCGGGTTCAGCTTCTTGTTGCGGTTAGGGTTATGTTTAGGGTTGTTAGGAAAGAGTGAAGACGCAGAGTCCTGTTGAGTGTGGGGTTGCGTAAAGGCTCCCCCAGGGAGTTCAGGTGTACCCAAAGGCTTCCGCTGAGAGCACTTTTTGATGGCAGAAAGTGGCACCGTACGTGTTTTTTCGGGTCTAACTCGGGTTCAGGTTCTTGTTGCGGTTAGGGTTATGTTTACGGTTGTTAGGAAAGAGTGAAGACGCAGAGTCCTGTTGAGAGTGGGGTTGCGTAAAGGCTCCCCCAGGGAGTTCAGGTGTACCCAAAGGCTTCCGTTGAGAGCACTTTTTGATGGCAGAAAGTGGCACCGTATGTGTTTTTTCGGGTCTAACTCGGGTTCAGCTTCTTGTTGCGGTTAGGGTTATGTTTAGGGTTGTTAGGAAAGAGTGAAGACGCAGAGTCCTGTTGAGTGTGGGGTTGCGTAAAGGCTCCCCCAGGGAGTTCAGGTGTACCCAAAGGCTTCCGCTGAGAGCACTTTTTGATGGCAGAAAGTGGCACCGTACGTGTTTTTTCGGGTCTAACTCGGGTTCAGCTTCTTGTTCCGGTTAGGCTTATGTTTAGGGTTGTTAGGAAAGAGTGAAGACGCAGAGTCCTGTTGAGTGTGGGGTTGCGTAAAGGCTCCCCCAGGGAGTTCAGGTGTACCCAAAGGCTTCCGCTGAGAGCACTTTTTGATGGCAGAAAGTGGCACCGTACGTGTTTTTTCGGGTCTAACTCGGGTTCAGCTTCTTGTTGCGGTTAGGGTTATGTTTAGGGTTGTTAGGAAAGAGTGAAGACGCAGAGTCCTGTTGAGTGTGGGGTTGCGTAAAGGCTCCCCCAGGGAGTTCAGGTGTACCCAAAGGCTTCCGCTGAGAGCACTTTTGGATGGCAGAAAGTGGCACCGTACGTGTTTTTTCGGGTCTAACTCGGGTTCAGCTTCTTGTTGCGGTTAGGGTTATGTTTAGGGTTGTTAGGAAAGAGTGAAGACGCAGTCCTGTTGAGTGTGGGGTTGCGTAAAGGCTCCCCCAGGGAGTTCAGGTGTACCCAAAGGCTTCCGCTGAGAGCACTTTTTGATGGCAGAAAGTGGCACCGTACGTGTTTTTTCGGGTCTAACTCGGGTTCAGCTTCTTGTTGCGGTTAGGGTTATGTTTAGGGTTGTTAGGAAAGAGTGAAGACGCAGAGTCCTGTTGAGTGTGGGGTTGCGTAAAGGCTCCCCCAGGGAGTTCAGGTGTACCCAAAGGCTTCCGCTGAGAGCACTTTTTGATGGCAGAAAGTGGCACCGTACGTGTTTTTTCGGGTCTAACTCGGGTTCAGCTTCTTGTTGCGGTTAGGGTTATGTTTAGGGTTGTTAGGAAAGAGTGAAGACGCAGAGTCCTGTTGAGTGTGGGGTTGCGTAAAGGCTCCCCCAGGGAGTTCAGGTGTACCCAAAGGCTTCCGCTGAGAGCACTTTTTGATGGCAGAAAGTGGCACCGTACGTGTTTTTTCGGGTCTAACTCGGGTTCAGCTTCTTGTTGCGGTTAGGGTTATGTTTAGGGTTGTTAGGAAAGAGTGAAGACGCAGAGTCCTGTTGAGTGTGGGGTTGCGTAAAGGCTCCCCCAGGGAGTTCAGGTGTACCCAAAGGCTTCCGCTGAGAGCACTTTTTGATGGCAGAAAGTGGCACCGTACGTGTTTTTTCGGGTCTAACTCGGGTTCAGCTTCTTGTTCCAGTTAGGCTTATGTTTAGGGTTGTTAGGAAAGAGTGAAGACGCAGAGTCCTGTTGAGTGTGGGGTTGCATAAAGGCTCCCCCAGGGAGTTCAGGTGTACCCAAAGGCTTCCGCTGAGAGCACTTTTTGATGGCAGAAAGTGGCACCGTACGTGTTTCTTCGGGTCTAACTCGGGTTCAGCTTCTTGGTCCGGTTATGGTTATGTTTAGGGTTGTTAGGAAAGAGTGAAGATGCAGAGTCCTGTTGACTGTGGGGTTGCGTAAAGGCTCCCCCAGGGAGTTCAGGTGTACCCAAAGGCTTCCGCTGAGAGCACTTTTTGATGGCAGAAAGTGGCACCGTACGTGTTTTTTCGGGTCTAACTCGGGTTCAGCTTCTTGTTGCGGTTAGGGTTATGTTTAGGGTTGTTAGGAAAGAGTGAAGACGCAGAGTCCTGTTGAGTGTGGGGTTGCGTAAAGGCTCCCCCAGGGAGTTCAGGTGTACCCAAAGGCTTCCGCTGAGAGCACTTTTTGATGGCAGAAAGTGGCACCGTACGTGTTTTTTCGGGTCTAACTCGGGTTCAGCTTCTTGTTGCGGTTAGGGTTATGTTTAGGGTTGTTAGGAAAGAGTGAAGACGCAGAGTCCTGTTGAGTGTGGGGTTGCGTAAAGGCTCCCCCAGGGAGTTCAGGTGTACCCAAAGGCTTCCGCTGAGAGCACTTTTTGATGGCAGAAAGTGGCACCGTACGTGTTTTTTCGGGTCTAACTCGGGTTCAGCTTCTTGTTGCGGTTAGGGTTATGTTTAGGGTTGTTAGGAAAGAGTGAAGACGCAGAGTCCTGTTGAGTGTGGGGTTGCGTAAAGGCTCCCCCAGGGAGTTCAGGTGTACCCAAAGGCTTCCGCTGAGAGCACTTTTTGATGGCAGAAAGTGGCACCGTACGTGTTTTTTCGGGTCTAACTCGGGTTCAGCTTCTTGTTCCGGTTAGGGTTATGTTTAGGGTTGTTAGGAAAGAGTGAAGACGCAGAGTCCTGTTGAGTGTGGGGTTGCGTAAAGGCTCCCCCAGGGAGTTCAGGTGTACCCAAAGGCTTCCGCTGAGAGCACTTTTTGATGGCAGAAAGTGGCACCGTACGTGTTTTTTCGGGTCTAACTCGGGTTCAGCTTCTTGTTGCGGTTAGGCTTATGTTTAGGGTTGTTAGGAAAGAGTGAAGACGCAGAGTCCTGTTGAGTGTGGGGTTGCGTAAAGGCTCCCCCAGGGAGTTCAGGTGTACCCAAAGGCTTCCGCTGAGAGCACTTTTTGATGGCAGAAAGTGGCACCGTACGTGTTTTTTCGGGTCTAACTCGGGTTCAGCTTCTTGTTGCGGTTAGGGTTATGTTTAGGGTTGTTAGGAAAGAGTGAAGACGCAGAGTCCTGTTGAGTGTGGGGTTGCGTAAAGGCTCCCCCAGGGAGTTCAGGTGTACCCAAAGGCTTCCGCTGAGAGCACTTTTTGATGGCAGAAAGTGGCACCGTACGTGTTTTTTCGGGTCTAACTCGGGTTCAGCTTCTTGTTGCGGTTAGGGTTATGTTTAGGGTTGTTAGGAAAGAGTGAAGACGCAGAGTCCTGTTGAGTGTGGGGTTGCGTAAAGGCTCCCCCAGGGAGTTCAGGTGTACCCAAAGGCTTCCGCTGAGAGCACTTTTTGATGGCAGAAAGTGGCACCGTACGTGTTTCTTCGGGTCTAACTCGGGTTCAGCTTCTTGTTGCGGTTAGGGTTATGTTTAGGGTTGTTAGGAAAGAGTGAAGACGCAGAGTCCTGTTGAGTGTGGGGTTGCGTAAAGGCTCCCCCAGGGAGTTCAGGTGTACCCAAAGCCTTCCACTGAGAGCACTTTTTGATGGCAGAAAGTGGCACCGTACGTGTTTTTTCGGGTCTAACTCGGGTTCAGCTTCTTGTTGCGGTTAGGGTTATGTTTAGGATTGTTAGGAAACAGTGAAGACGCAGAGTCCTGTTGAGTGTGGGGTTGCGTAAAGGCTCCCCCAGGGAGTTCAGGTGTACCCAAAGGCTTCCACTGAGAGCACTTTTTGATGGCAGAAAGTGGCACCGTACGTGTTTTTTCGGGTCTAACTCGGGTTCAGCTTCTTGTTGCAGTTAGGGTTATGTTTAGGGTTGTTAGGAAAGAGTGAAGACGCAGAGTCCTGTTGAGTGTGGGGTTGCGTAAAGGCTCCCCCAGGGAGTTCAGGTGTACCCAAAGGCTTCCGCTGAGAGCACTTTTGGATGGCAGAAAGTGGCACCGTACGTGTTTTTTCGGGTCTAACTCGGGTTCAGGTTCTTGTTGCGGTTAGGGTTATGTTTACGGTTGTTAGGAAAGAGTGAAGACGCAGAGTCCTGTTGAGAGTGGGGTTGCGTAAAGGCTCCCCCAGGGAGTTCAGGTGTACCCAAAGGCTTCCGTTGAGAGCACTTTTTGATGGCAGAAAGTGGCACCGTATGTGTTTTTTCGGGTCTAACTCGGGTTCAGCTTCTTGTTGCGGTTAGGGTTATGTTTAGGGTTGTTAGGAAAGAGTGAAGACGCAGAGTCCTGTTGAGTGTGGGGTTGCGTAAAGGCTCCCCCAGGGAGTTCAGGTGTACCCAAAGGCTTCCGCTGAGAGCACTTTTTGATGGCAGAAAGTGGCACCGTACGTGTTTTTTCGGGTCTAACTCGGGTTCAGCTTCTTGTTCCGGTTAGGCTTATGTTTAGGGTTGTTAGGAAAGAGTGAAGACGCAGAGTCCTGTTGAGTGTGGGGTTGCGTAAAGGCTCCCCCAGGGAGTTCAGGTGTACCCAAAGGCTTCCGCTGAGAGCACTTTTTGATGGCAGAAAGTGGCACCGTACGTGTTTTTTCGGGTCTAACTCGGGTTCAGCTTCTTGTTGCGGTTAGGGTTATGTTTAGGGTTGTTAGGAAAGAGTGAAGACGCAGAGTCCTGTTGAGTGTGGGGTTGCGTAAAGGCTCCCCCAGGGAGTTCAGGTGTACCCAAAGGCTTCCGCTGAGAGCACTTTTGGATGGCAGAAAGTGGCACCGTACGTGTTTTTTCGGGTCTAACTCGGGTTCAGCTTCTTGTTGCGGTTAGGGTTATGTTTAGGGTTGTTAGGAAAGAGTGAAGACGCAGTCCTGTTGAGTGTGGGGTTGCGTAAAGGCTCCCCCAGGGAGTTCAGGTGTACCCAAAGGCTTCCGCTGAGAGCACTTTTTGATGGCAGAAAGTGGCACCGTACGTGTTTTTTCGGGTCTAACTCGGGTTCAGCTTCTTGTTGCGGTTAGGGTTATGTTTAGGGTTGTTAGGAAAGAGTGAAGACGCAGAGTCCTGTTGAGTGTGGGGTTGCGTAAAGGCTCCCCCAGGGAGTTCAGGTGTACCCAAAGGCTTCCGCTGAGAGCACTTTTTGATGGCAGAAAGTGGCACCGTACGTGTTTTTTCGGGTCTAACTCGGGTTCAGCTTCTTGTTGCGGTTAGGGTTATGTTTAGGGTTGTTAGGAAAGAGTGAAGACGCAGAGTCCTGTTGAGTGTGGGGTTGCGTAAAGGCTCCCCCAGGGAGTTCAGGTGTACCCAAAGGCTTCCGCTGAGAGCACTTTTTGATGGCAGAAAGTGGCACCGTACGTGTTTTTTCGGGTCTAACTCGGGTTCAGCTTCTTGTTGCGGTTAGGGTTATGTTTAGGGTTGTTAGGAAAGAGTGAAGACGCAGAGTCCTGTTGAGTGTGGGGTTGCGTAAAGGCTCCCCCAGGGAGTTCAGGTGTACCCAAAGGCTTCCGCTGAGAGCACTTTTTGATGGCAGAAAGTGGCACCGTACGTGTTTTTTCGGGTCTAACTCGGGTTGAGCTTCTTGTTGCGGTTAGGGTTATGTTTAGGGTTGTTAGGAAAGAGTGAAGACGCAGAGTCCTGTTGAGTGTGGGGTTGCGTAAAGGCTCCCCCAGGGAGTTCAGGTGTACCCAAAGGCTTCCGCTCAGAGCACTTTTTGATGGCAGAAAGTGGCACCGTACGTGTTTTTTCGGGTCTAACTCGGGTTCAGCTTCTTGTTGCGGTTAGGGTTATGTTTAGGGTTGTTAGGAAAGAGTGAAGACGCAGAGTCCTGTTGAGTGTGGGGTTGCGTAAAGGCTCCCCCAGGGAGTTCAGGTGTACCCAAAGGCTTCCGCTGAGAGCACTTTTTGATGGCAGAAAGTGGCACCGTACATGTTTTTTCGGGTCTAACTCGGGTTGAGCTTCTTGTTGCGGTTAGGGTTATGTTTAGGGTTGTTAGGAAAGAGTGAAGACGCAGAGTCCTGTTGAGTGTGGGGTTGCGTAAAGGCTCCCCCAGGGAGTTCAGGTGTACCCAAAGGCTTCCGCTGAGAGCACTTTTTGATGGCAGAAAGTGGCACCGTACGTGTTTTTTCGGGTCTAACTTGGGTTCAGCTTCTTGTTGCGGTTAGGGTTATGTTTAGGGTTGTTAGGAAAGAGTGAAGACGCAGAGTCCTGTTGAGTGTGGGGTTGCGTAAAGGCTCCCCCAGGGAGTTCAGGTGTACCCAAAGGCTTCCGCTGAGAGCACTTTTTGATGGCAGAAAGTGGCACCGTACGTGTTTTTTCGGGTCTAACTCGGGTTGAGCTTCTTGTTCCGGTTAGGCTTATGTTTAGGGTTGTTAGGAAAGAGTGAAGACGCAGAGTCCTGTTGAGTGTGGGGTTGCATAAAGGCTCCCCCAGGGAGTTCAGGTGTACCCAAAGGCTTCCGCTGAGAGCACTTTTTGATGGCAGAAAGTGGCACCGTACGTGTTTCTTCGGGTCTAACTCGGGTTCAGCTTCTTGGTCCGGTTATGGTTATGTTTAGGGTTGTTAGGAAAGAGTGAAGATGCAGAGTCCTGTTGACTGTGGGGTTGCGTAAAGGCTCCCCCAGGGAGTTCAGGTGTACCCAAAGGCTTCCGCTGAGAGCACTTTTTGATGGCAGAAAGTGGCACCGTACGTGTTTTTTCGGGTCTAACTCGGGTTCAGCTTCTTGTTGCGGTTAGGGTTATGTTTAGGGTTGTTAGGAAAGAGTGAAGACGCAGAGTCCTGTTGAGTGTGGGGTTGCGTAAAGGCTCCCCCAGGGAGTTCAGGTGTACCCAAAGGCTTCCGCTGAGAGCACTTTTTGATGGCAGAAAGTGGCACCGTACGTGTTTTTTCGGGTCTAACTCGGGTTCAGCTTCTTGTTGCGGTTAGGGTTATGTTTAGGGTTGTTAGGAAAGAGTGAAGACGCAGAGTCCTGTTGAGTGTGGGGTTGCGTAAAGGCTCCCCCAGGGAGTTCAGGTGTACCCAAAGGCTTCCGCTGAGAGCACTTTTTGATGGCAGAAAGTGGCACCGTACGTGTTTCTTCGGGTCTAACTCGGGTTGAGCTTCTTGTTGCGGTTAGGGTTATGTTTAGGGTTGTTAGGAAAGAGTGAAGACGCAGAGTCCTGTTGAGTGTGGGGTTGCGTAAAGGCTCCCCCAGGGAGTTCAGGTGTACCCAAAGCCTTCCACTGAGAGCACTTTTTGATGGCAGAAAGTGGCACCGTACGTGTTTTTTCGGGTCTAACTCGGGTTCAGCTTCTTGTTGCGGTTAGGGTTATGTTTAGGATTGTTAGGAAACAGTGAAGACGCAGAGTCCTGTTGAGTGTGGGGTTGCGTAAAGGCTCCCCCAGGGAGTTCAGGTGTACCCAAAGGCTTCCACTGAGAGCACTTTTTGATGGCAGAAAGTGGCACCGTACGTGTTTTTTCGGGTCTAACTCGGGTTCAGCTTCTTGTTGCAGTTAGGGTTATGTTTAGGGTTGTTAGGAAAGAGTGAAGACGCAGAGTCCTGTTGAGTGTGGGGTTGCGTAAAGGCTCCCCCAGGGAGTTCAGGTGTACCCAAAGGCTTCCGCTGAGAGCACTTTTGGATGGCAGAAAGTGGCACCGTACGTGTTTTTTCGGGTCTAACTCGGGTTCAGGTTCTTGTTGCGGTTAGGGTTATGTTTACGGTTGTTAGGAAAGAGTGAAGACGCAGAGTCCTGTTGAGAGTGGGGTTGCGTAAAGGCTCCCCCAGGGAGTTCAGGTGTACCCAAAGGCTTCCGTTGAGAGCACTTTTTGATGGCAGAAAGTGGCACCGTATGTGTTTTTTCGGGTCTAACTCGGGTTCAGCTTCTTGTTGCGGTTAGGGTTATGTTTAGGGTTGTTAGGAAAGAGTGAAGACGCAGAGTCCTGTTGAGTGTGGGGTTGCGTAAAGGCTCCCCCAGGGAGTTCAGGTGTACCCAAAGGCTTCCGCTGAGAGCACTTTTTGATGGCAGAAAGTGGCACCGTACGTGTTTTTTCGGGTCTAACTCGGGTTCAGCTTCTTGTTCCGGTTAGGCTTATGTTTAGGGTTGTTAGGAAAGAGTGAAGACGCAGAGTCCTGTTGAGTGTGGGGTTGCGTAAAGGCTCCCCCAGGGAGTTCAGGTGTACCCAAAGGCTTCCGCTGAGAGCACTTTTTGATGGCAGAAAGTGGCACCGTACGTGTTTTTTCGGGTCTAACTCGGGTTCAGCTTCTTGTTGCGGTTAGGGTTATGTTTAGGGTTGTTAGGAAAGAGTGAAGACGCAGAGTCCTGTTGAGTGTGGGGTTGCGTAAAGGCTCCCCCAGGGAGTTCAGGTGTACCCAAAGGCTTCCGCTGAGAGCACTTTTGGATGGCAGAAAGTGGCACCGTACGTGTTTTTTCGGGTCTAACTCGGGTTCAGCTTCTTGTTGCGGTTAGGGTTATGTTTAGGGTTGTTAGGAAAGAGTGAAGACGCAGTCCTGTTGAGTGTGGGGTTGCGTAAAGGCTCCCCCAGGGAGTTCAGGTGTACCCAAAGGCTTCCGCTGAGAGCACTTTTTGATGGCAGAAAGTGGCACCGTACG
Source organism: Anser anser (assembly GCF_964211835.1). NCBI lineage: Eukaryota > Metazoa > Chordata > Aves > Anseriformes > Anatidae > Anser > Anser anser. The sequence continues at coordinate 9,342 of NW_028153957.1, forward strand.
TGTTTTTTCGGGTCTAACTCGGGTTCAGCTTCTTGTTGCGGTTAGGGTTATGTTTAGGGTTGTTAGGAAAGAGTGAAGACGCAGAGTCCTGTTGAGTGTGGGGTTGCGTAAAGGCTCCCCCAGGGAGTTCAGGTGTACCCAAAGGCTTCCGCTGAGAGCACTTTTTGATGGCAGAAAGTGGCACCGTACGTGTTTTTTCGGGTCTAACTCGGGTTCAGCTTCTTGTTGCGGTTAGGGTTATGTTTAGGGTTGTTAGGAAAGAGTGAAGACGCAGAGTCCTGTTGAGTGTGGGGTTGCGTAAAGGCTCCCCCAGGGAGTTCAGGTGTACCCAAAGGCTTCCGCTGAGAGCACTTTTTGATGGCAGAAAGTGGCACCGTACGTGTTTTTTCGGGTCTAACTCGGGTTCAGCTTCTTGTTGCGGTTAGGGTTATGTTTAGGGTTGTTAGGAAAGAGTGAAGACGCAGAGTCCTGTTGAGTGTGGGGTTGCGTAAAGGCTCCCCCAGGGAGTTCAGGTGTACCCAAAGGCTTCCGCTGAGAGCACTTTTTGATGGCAGAAAGTGGCACCGTACGTGTTTTTTCGGGTCTAACTCGGGTTGAGCTTCTTGTTGCGGTTAGGGTTATGTTTAGGGTTGTTAGGAAAGAGTGAAGACGCAGAGTCCTGTTGAGTGTGGGGTTGCGTAAAGGCTCCCCCAGGGAGTTCAGGTGTACCCAAAGGCTTCCGCTCAGAGCACTTTTTGATGGCAGAAAGTGGCACCGTACGTGTTTTTTCGGGTCTAACTCGGGTTCAGCTTCTTGTTGCGGTTAGGGTTATGTTTAGGGTTGTTAGGAAAGAGTGAAGACGCAGAGTCCTGTTGAGTGTGGGGTTGCGTAAAGGCTCCCCCAGGGAGTTCAGGTGTACCCAAAGGCTTCCGCTGAGAGCACTTTTTGATGGCAGAAAGTGGCACCGTACGTGTTTTTTCGGGTCTAACTCGGGTTGAGCTTCTTGTTGCGGTTAGGGTTATGTTTAGGGTTGTTAGGAAAGAGTGAAGACGCAGAGTCCTGTTGAGTGTGGGGTTGCGTAAAGGCTCCCCCAGGGAGTTCAGGTGTACCCAAAGGCTTCCGCTGAGAGCACTTTTTGATGGCAGAAAGTGGCACCGTACGTGTTTTTTCGGGTCTAACTCGGGTTCAGCTTCTTGTTGCGGTTAGGGTTATGTTTAGGGTTGTTAGGAAAGAGTGAAGACGCAGAGTCCTGTTGAGTGTGGGGTTGCGTAAAGGCTCCCCCAGGGAGTTCAGGTGTACCCAAAGGCTTCCGCTGAGAGCACTTTTTGATGGCAGAAAGTGGCACCGTACGTGTTTTTTCGGGTCTAACTCGGGTTGAGCTTCTTGTTCCGGTTAGGCTTATGTTTAGGGTTGTTAGGAAAGAGTGAAGACGCAGAGTCCTGTTGAGTGTGGGGTTGCATAAAGGCTCCCCCAGGGAGTTCAGGTGTACCCAAAGGCTTCCGCTGAGAGCACTTTTTGATGGCAGAAAGTGGCACCGTACGTGTTTCTTCGGGTCTAACTCGGGTTCAGCTTCTTGGTCCGGTTATGGTTATGTTTAGGGTTGTTAGGAAAGAGTGAAGATGCAGAGTCCTGTTGAGTGTGGGGTTGCGTAAAGGCTCCCCCAGGGAGTTCAGGTGTACCCAAAGGCTTCCGCTGAGAGCACTTTTTGATGGCAGAAAGTGGCACCGTACGTGTTTTTTCGGGTCTAACTCGGGTTCAGCTTCTTGTTGCGGTTAGGGTTATGTTTAGGGTTGTTAGGAAAGAGTGAAGACGCAGAGTCCTGTTGAGTGTGGGGTTGCGTAAAGGCTCCCCCAGGGAGTTCAGGTGTACCCAAAGGCTTCCGCTGAGAGCACTTTTTGATGGCAGAAAGTGGCACCGTACGTGTTTTTTCGGGTCTAAATCGGGTTCAGCTTCTTGTTGCGGTTAGGGTTATGTTTAGGGTTGTTAGGAAAGAGTGAAGACGCAGAGTCCTGTTGAGTGTGGGGTTGCGTAAAGGCTCCCCCAGGGAGTTCAGGTGTACCCAAAGGCTTCCGCTGAGAGCACTTTTTGATGGCAGAAAGTGGCACCGTACGTGTTTTTTCGGGTCTAACTCGGGTTCAGCTTCTTGTTGCGGTTAGGGTTATGTTTAGGGTTGTTAGGAAAGAGTGAAGACGCAGAGTCCTGTTGAGTGTGGGGTTGCGTAAAGGCTCCCCCAGGGAGTTCAGGTGTACCCAAAGGCTTCCGCTGAGAGCACTTTTTGATGGCAGAAAGTGGCACCGTACGTGTTTTTTCGGGTCTAACTCGGGTTGAGCTTCTTGTTCCGGTTAGGCTTATGTTTAGGGTTGTTAGGAAAGAGTGAAGACGCAGAGTCCTGTTGAGTGTGGGGTTGCATAAAGGCTCCCCCAGGGAGTTCAGGTGTACCCAAAGGCTTCCGCTGAGAGCACTTTTTGATGGCAGAAAGTGGCACCGTACGTGTTTCTTCGGGTCTAACTCGGGTTCAGCTTCTTGGTCCGGTTATGGTTATGTTTAGGGTTGTTAGGAAAGAGTGAAGATGCAGAGTCCTGTTGAGTGTGGGGTTGCGTAAAGGCTCCCCCAGGGAGTTCAGGTGTACCCAAAGGCTTCCGCTGAGAGCACTTTTTGATGGCAGAAAGTGGCACCGTACGTGTTTTTTCGGGTCTAACTCGGGTTCAGCTTCTTGTTGCGGTTAGGGTTATGTTTAGGGTTGTTAGGAAAGAGTGAAGACGCAGAGTCCTGTTGAGTGTGGGGTTGCGTAAAGGCTCCCCCAGGGAGTTCAGGTGTACCCAAAGGCTTCCGCTGAGAGCACTTTTTGATGGCAGAAAGTGGCACCGTACGTGTTTTTTCGGGTCTAAATCGGGTTCAGCTTCTTGTTGCGGTTAGGGTTATGTTTAGGGTTGTTAGGAAAGAGTGAAGACGCAGAGTCCTGTTGAGTGTGGGGTTGCGTAAAGGCTCCCCCAGGGAGTTCAGGTGTACCCAAAGGCTTCCGCTGAGAGCACTTTTTGATGGCAGAAAGTGGCACCGTACGTGTTTTTTCGGGTCTAACTCGGGTTCAGCTTCTTGTTCCGGTTAGGGTTATGTTTAGGGTTGTTAGGAAAGAGTGAAGACGCAGAGTCCTGTTGAGTGTGGGGTTGCGTAAAGGCTCCCCCAGGGAGTTCAGGTGTACCCAAAGGCTTCCGCTGAGAGCACTTTTTGATGGCAGAAAGTGGCACCGTACGTGTTTTTTCGGGTCTAACTCGGGTTCAGCTTCTTGTTGCGGTTAGGGTTATGTTTAGGGTTGTTAGGAAAGAGTGAAGACGCAGAGTCCTGTTGAGTGTGGGGTTGCGTAAAGGCTCCCCCAGGGAGTTCAGGTGTACCCAAAGGCTTCCGCTGAGAGCACTTTTTGATGGCAGAAAGTGGCACCGTACGTGTTTTTTCGGGTCTAACTCGGGTTCAGCTTCTTGTTGCGGTTAGGGTTATGTTTAGGGTTGTTAGGAAAGAGTGAAGACGCAGAGTCCTGTTGAGTGTGGGGTTGCGTAAAGGCTCCCCCAGGGAGTTCAGGTGTACCCAAAGGCTTCCGCTGAGAGCACTTTTTGATGGCAGAAAGTGGCACCGTACGTGTTTCTTCGGGTCTAACTCGGGTTCAGCTTCTTGTTGCGGTTAGGGTTATGTTTAGGGTTGTTAGGAAAGAGTGAAGACGCAGAGTCCTGTTGAGTGTGGGGTTGCGTAAAGGCTCCCCCAGGGAGTTCAGGTGTACCCAAAGCCTTCCACTGAGAGCACTTTTTGATGGCAGAAAGTGGCACCGTACGTGTTTTTTCGGGTCTAACTCGGGTTCAGCTTCTTGTTGCGGTTAGGGTTATGTTTAGGATTGTTAGGAAACAGTGAAGACGCAGAGTCCTGTTGAGTGTGGGGTTGCGTAAAGGCTCCCCCAGGGAGTTCAGGTGTACCCAAAGGCTTCCGCTGAGAGCACTTTTTGATGGCAGAAAGTGGCACCGTACGTGTTTTTTCGGGTCTAACTCGGGTTCAGCTTCTTGTTGCAGTTAGGGTTATGTTTAGGGTTGTTAGGAAAGAGTGAAGACGCAGAGTCCTGTTGAGTGTGGGGTTGCGTAAAGGCTCCCCCAGGGAGTTCAGGTGTACCCAAAGGCTTCCGCTGAGAGCAGTTTTGGATGGCAGAAAGTGGCACCGTACGTGTTTTTTCGGGTCTAACTCGGGTTCAGGTTCTTGTTGCGGTTAGGGTTATGTTTACGGTTGTTAGGAAAGAGTGAAGACGCAGAGTCCTGTTGAGAGTGGGGTTGCGTAAAGGCTCCCCCAGGGAGTTCAGGTGTACCCAAAGGCTTCCGTTGAGAGCACTTTTTGATGGCAGAAAGTGGCACCGTATGTGTTTTTTCGGGTCTAACTCGGGTTCAGCTTCTTGTTGCGGTTAGGGTTATGTTTAGGGTTGTTAGGAAAGAGTGAAGACGCAGAGTCCTGTTGAGTGTGGGGTTGCGTAAAGGCTCCCCCAGGGAGTTCAGGTGTACCCAAAGGCTTCCGCTGAGAGCACTTTTTGATGGCAGAAAGTGGCACCGTACGTGTTTTTTCGGGTCTAACTCGGGTTCAGCTTCTTGTTCCGGTTAGGCTTATGTTTAGGGTTGTTAGGAAAGAGTGAAGACGCAGAGTCCTGTTGAGTGTGGGGTTGCGTAAAGGCTCCCCCAGGGAGTTCAGGTGTACCCAAAGGCTTCCGCTGAGAGCACTTTTTGATGGCAGAAAGTGGCACCGTACGTGTTTTTTCGGGTCTAACTCGGGTTCAGCTTCTTGTTGCGGTTAGGGTTATGTTTAGGGTTGTTAGGAAAGAGTGAAGACGCAGAGTCCTGTTGAGTGTGGGGTTGCGTAAAGGCTCCCCCAGGGAGTTCAGGTGTACCCAAAGGCTTCCGCTGAGAGCACTTTTGGATGGCAGAAAGTGGCACCGTACGTGTTTTTTCGGGTCTAACTCGGGTTCAGCTTCTTGTTGCGGTTAGGGTTATGTTTAGGGTTGTTAGGAAAGAGTGAAGACGCAGTCCTGTTGAGTGTGGGGTTGCGTAAAGGCTCCCCCAGGGAGTTCAGGTGTACCCAAAGGCTTCCGCTGAGAGCACTTTTTGATGGCAGAAAGTGGCACCGTACGTGTTTTTTCGGGTCTAACTCGGGTTCAGCTTCTTGTTGCGGTTAGGGTTATGTTTAGGGTTGTTAGGAAAGAGTGAAGACGCAGAGTCCTGTTGAGTGTGGGGTTGCGTAAAGGCTCCCCCAGGGAGTTCAGGTGTACCCAAAGGCTTCCGCTGAGAGCACTTTTTGATGGCAGAAAGTGGCACCGTACGTGTTTTTTCGGGTCTAACTCGGGTTCAGCTTCTTGTTGCGGTTAGGGTTATGTTTAGGGTTGTTAGGAAAGAGTGAAGACGCAGAGTCCTGTTGAGTGTGGGGTTGCGTAAAGGCTCCCCCAGGGAGTTCAGGTGTACCCAAAGGCTTCCGCTGAGAGCACTTTTTGATGGCAGAAAGTGGCACCGTACGTGTTTTTTCGGGTCTAACTCGGGTTCAGCTTCTTGTTGCGGTTAGGGTTATGTTTAGGGTTGTTAGGAAAGAGTGAAGACGCAGAGTCCTGTTGAGTGTGGGGTTGCGTAAAGGCTCCCCCAGGGAGTTCAGGTGTACCCAAAGGCTTCCGCTGAGAGCACTTTTTGATGGCAGAAAGTGGCACCGTACGTGTTTTTTCGGGTCTAACTCGGGTTGAGCTTCTTGTTGCGGTTAGGGTTATGTTTAGGGTTGTTAGGAAAGAGTGAAGACGCAGAGTCCTGTTGAGTGTGGGGTTGCGTAAAGGCTCCCCCAGGGAGTTCAGGTGTACCCAAAGGCTTCCGCTCAGAGCACTTTTTGATGGCAGAAAGTGGCACCGTACGTGTTTTTTCGGGTCTAACTCGGGTTGAGCTTCTTGTTGCGGTTAGGGTTATGTTTAGGGTTGTTAGGAAAGAGTGAAGACGCAGAGTCCTGTTGAGTGTGGGGTTGCGTAAAGGCTCCCCCAGGGAGTTCAGGTGTACCCAAAGGCTTCCGCTGAGAGCACTTTTTGATGGCAGAAAGTGGCACCGTACGTGTTTTTTCGGGTCTAACTCGGGTTGAGCTTCTTGTTGCGGTTAGGGTTATGTTTAGGGTTGTTAGGAAAGAGTGAAGACGCAGAGTCCTGTTGAGTGTGGGGTTGCGTAAAGGCTCCCCCAGGGAGTTCAGGTGTACCCAAAGGCTTCCGCTGAGAGCACTTTTTGATGGCAGAAAGTGGCACCGTACGTGTTTTTTCGGGTCTAACTCGGGTTCAGCTTCTTGTTGCGGTTAGGGTTATGTTTAGGGTTGTTAGGAAAGAGTGAAGACGCAGAGTCCTGTTGAGTGTGGGGTTGCGTAAAGGCTCCCCCAGGGAGTTCAGGTGTACCCAAAGGCTTCCGCTGAGAGCACTTTTTGATGGCAGAAAGTGGCACCGTACGTGTTTTTTCGGGTCTAACTCGGGTTGAGCTTCTTGTTCCGGTTAGGCTTATGTTTAGGGTTGTTAGGAAAGAGTGAAGACGCAGAGTCCTGTTGAGTGTGGGGTTGCATAAAGGCTCCCCCAGGGAGTTCAGGTGTACCCAAAGGCTTCCGCTGAGAGCACTTTTTGATGGCAGAAAGTGGCACCGTACGTGTTTCTTCGGGTCTAACTCGGGTTCAGCTTCTTGGTCCGGTTATGGTTATGTTTAGGGTTGTTAGGAAAGAGTGAAGATGCAGAGTCCTGTTGACTGTGGGGTTGCGTAAAGGCTCCCCCAGGGAGTTCAGGTGTACCCAAAGGCTTCCGCTGAGAGCACTTTTTGATGGCAGAAAGTGGCACCGTACGTGTTTTTTCGGGTCTAACTCGGGTTCAGCTTCTTGTTGCGGTTAGGGTTATGTTTAGGGTTGTTAGGAAAGAGTGAAGACGCAGAGTCCTGTTGAGTGTGGGGTTGCGTAAAGGCTCCCCCAGGGAGTTCAGGTGTACCCAAAGGCTTCCGCTGAGAGCACTTTTTGATGGCAGAAAGTGGCACCGTACGTGTTTTTTCGGGTCTAACTCGGGTTCAGCTTCTTGTTGCGGTTAGGGTTATGTTTAGGGTTGTTAGGAAAGAGTGAAGACGCAGAGTCCTGTTGAGTGTGGGGTTGCGTAAAGGCTCCCCCAGGGAGTTCAGGTGTACCCAAAGGCTTCCGCTGAGAGCACTTTTTGATGGCAGAAAGTGGCACCGTACGTGTTTTTTCGGGTCTAACTCGGGTTCAGCTTCTTGTTGCGGTTAGGGTTATGTTTAGGGTTGTTAGGAAAGAGTGAAGACACAGAGTCCTGTTGAGTGTGGGGTTGCGTAAAGGCTCCCCCAGGGAGTTCAGGTGCACCCAAAGGCTTCCGCTCAGAGCACTTTTTGATGGCAGAAAGTGGCACCGTACGTGTTTTTTCGGGTCTAACTCGGGTTGAGCTTCTTGTTCCGGTTAGGGTTATGTTTAGGGTTGTTAGGAAAGAGTGAAGACGCAGAGTCCTGTTGAGTGTGGGGTTGCGTAAAGGCTCCCCCAGGGAGTTCAGGTGTACCCAAAGGCTTCCGCTGAGAGCACTTTTTGATGGCAGAAAGTGGCACCGTACGTGTTTTTTCGGGTCTAACTCGGGTTGAGCTTCTTGTTGCGGTTAGGGTTATGTTTAGGGTTGTTAGGAAAGAGTGAAGACGCAGAGTCCTGTTGAGTGTGGGGTTGCGTAAAGGCTCCCCCAGGGAGTTCAGGTGTACCCAAAGGCTTCCGCTGAGAGCACTTTTTGATGGCAGAAAGTGGCACCGTACGTGTTTTTTCGGGTCTAACTCGGGTTCAGCTTCTTGTTGCGGTTAGGGTTATGTTTAGGGTTGTTAGGAAAGAGTGAAGACGCAGAGTCCTGTTGAGTGTGGGGTTGCGTAAAGGCTCCCCCAGGGAGTTCAGGTGTACCCAAAGGCTTCCGCTGAGAGCACTTTTTGATGGCAGAAAGTGGCACCGTACGTGTTTTTTCGGGTCTAACTCGGGTTCAGCTTCTTGTTGCGGTTAGGGTTATGTTTAGGGTTGTTAGGAAAGAGTGAAGACGCAGAGTCCTGTTGAGTGTGGGGTTGCGTAAAGGCTCCCCCAGGGAGTTCAGGTGTACCCAAAGGCTTCCGCTGAGAGCACTTTTTGATGGCAGAAAGTGGCACCGTACGTGTTTTTTCGGGTCTAACTCGGGTTCAGCTTCTTGTTGCGGTTAGGGTTATGTTTAGGGTTGTTAGGAAAGAGTGAAGACGCAGAGTCCTGTTGAGTGTGGGGTTGCGTAAAGGCTCCCCCAGGGAGTTCAGGTGTACCCAAAGGCTTCCGCTGAGAGCACTTTTTGATGGCAGAAAGTGGCACCGTACGTGTTTTTTCGGGTCTAACTCGGGTTGAGCTTCTTGTTCCGGTTAGGGTTATGTTTAGGGTTGTTAGGAAAGAGTGAAGACGCAGAGTCCTGTTGAGTGTGGGGTTGCGTAAAGGCTCCCCCAGGGAGTTCAGGTGTACCCAAAGGCTTCCGCTGAGAGCACTTTTTGATGGCAGAAAGTGGCACCGTACGTGTTTTTTCGGGTCTAACTCGGGTTGAGCTTCTTGTTGCGGTTAGGGTTATGTTTAGGGTTGTTAGGAAAGAGTGAAGACGCAGAGTCCTGTTGAGTGTGGGGTTGCGTAAAGGCTCCCCCAGGGAGTTCAGGTGTACCCAAAGGCTTCCGCTGAGAGCACTTTTTGATGGCAGAAAGTGGCACCGTACGTGTTTTTTCGGGTCTAACTCGGGTTGAGCTTCTTGTTGCGGTTAGGGTTCTGTTTAGGGTTGTTAGGAAAGAGTGAAGACGCAGAGTCCTGTTGAGTGTGGGGTTGCGTAAAGGCTCCCCCAGGGAGTTCAGGTGTACCCAAAGGCTTCCGCTGAGAGCACTTTTTGATGGCAGAAAGTGGCACCGTACGTGTTTTTTCGGGTCTAACTCGGGTTCAGCTTCTTGTTGCGGTTAGGGTTATGTTTAGGGTTGTTAGGAAAGAGTGAAGACGCAGAGTCCTGTTGAGTGTGGGGTTGCGTAAAGGCTCCCCCAGGGAGTTCAGGTGTACCCAAAGGCTTCCGCTGAGAGCACTTCTGGATGGCAGAAAGTGGCACCGTACGTGTTTTTTCGGGTCTAACTCAGGTTCAGCTTCTTGTTGCGGTTAGGGTTATGTTTAGGGTTGTTAGGAAAGAGTGAAGACGCAGAGTCCTGTTGAGTGTGGGGTTGCGTAAAGGCTCCCCCAGGGAGTTCAGGTGTACCCAAAGGCTTCCGCTGAGAGCACTTTTTGATGGCAGAAAGTGGCACCGTACGTGTTTTTTCGGGTCTAACTCGGGTTCAGCTTCTTGTTGCGGTTAGGGTTATGTTTAGGATTGTTAGGAAACAGTGAAGACGCAGAGTCCTGTTGAGTGTGGGGTTGCGTAAAGGCTCCCCCAGGGAGTTCAGGTGTACCCAAAGGCTTCCGCTGAGAGCACTTTTTGATGGCAGAAAGTGGCACCGTACGTGTTTTTTCGGGTCTAACTCGGGTTCAGCTTCTTGTTGCAGTTAGGGTTATGTTTAGGGTTGTTAGGAAAGAGTGAAGACGCAGAGTCCTGTTGAGTGTGGGGTTGCGTAAAGGCTCCCCCAGGGAGTTCAGGTGTACCCAAAGGCTTCCGCTGAGAGCACTTTTTGATGGCAGAAAGTGGCACCGTACGTGTTTTTTCGGGTCTAACTCGGGTTCAGGTTCTTGTTGCGGTTAGGGTTATGTTTACGGTTGTTAGGAAAGAGTGAAGACGCAGAGTCCTGTTGAGAGTGGGGTTGCGTAAAGGCTACCCCAGGGAGTTCAGGTGTACCCAAAGGCTTCCGTTGAGAGCACTTTTTGATGGCAGAAAGTGGCACCGTATGTGTTTTTTCGGGTCTAACTCGGGTTCAGCTTCTTGTTGCGGTTAGGGTTATGTTTAGGGTTGTTAGGAAAGAGTGAAGACGCAGAGTCCTGTTGAGTGTGGGGTTGCGTAAAGGCTCCCCCAGGGAGTTCAGGTGTACCCAAAGGCTTCCGCTGAGAGCACTTTTTGATGGCAGAAAGTGGCACCGTACGTGTTTTTTCGGGTCTAACTCGGGTTCAGCTTCTTGTTCCGGTTAGGCTTATGTTTAGGGTTGTTAGGAAAGAGTGAAGACGCAGAGTCCTGTTGAGTGTGGGGTTGCGTAAAGGCTCCCCCAGGGAGTTCAGGTGTACCCAAAGGCTTCCGCTGAGAGCACTTTTTGATGGCAGAAAGTGGCACCGTACGTGTTTTTTCGGGTCTAACTCGGGTTCAGCTTCTTGTTGCGGTTAGGGTTATGTTTAGGGTTGTTAGGAAAGAGTGAAGACGCAGAGTCCTGTTGAGTGTGGGGTTGCGTAAAGGCTCCCCCAGGGAGTTCAGGTGTACCCAAAGGCTTCCGCTGAGAGCACTTTTGGATGGCAGAAAGTGGCACCGTACGTGTTTTTTCGGGTCTAACTCGGGTTGAGCTTCTTGTTGCGGTTAGGGTTATGTTTAGGGTTGTTAGGAAAGAGTGAAGACGCAGAGTCCTGTTGAGTGTGGGGTTGCGTAAAGGCTCCCCCAGGGAGTTCAGGTGTACCCAAAGGCTTCCGCTGAGAGCACTTTTTGATGGCAGAAAGTGGCACCGTACGTGTTTTTTCGGGTCTAACTCGGGTTGAGCTTCTTGTTGCGGTTAGGGTTATGTTTAGGGTTGTTAGGAAAGAGTGAAGACGCAGAGTCCTGTTGAGTGTGGGGTTGCGTAAAGGCTCCCCCAGGGAGTTCAGGTGTACCCAAAGGCTTCCGCTGAGAGCACTTTTTGATGGCAGAAAGTGGCACCGTACGTGTTTTTTCGGGTCTAACTCGGGTTCAGCTTCTTGTTGCGGTTAGGGTTATGTTTAGGGTTGTTAGGAAAGAGTGAAGACGCAGAGTCCTGTTGAGTGTGGGGTTGCGTAAAGGCTCCCCCAGGGAGTTCAGGTGTACCCAAAGGCTTCCGCTGAGAGCACTTTTTGATGGCAGAAAGTGGCACCGTACGTGTTTTTTCGGGTCTAACTCAGGTTCAGCTTCTTGTTGCGGTTAGGGTTATGTTTAGGGTTGTTAGGAAAGAGTGAAGACGCAGAGTCCTGTTGAGTGTGGGGTTGCGTAAAGGCTCCCCCAGGGAGTTCAGGTGTACCCAAAGGCTTCCGCTCAGAGCACTTTTTGATGGCAGAAAGTGGAACCGTACGTGTTTTTTCGGGTCTAACTCGGGTTCAGCTTCTTGTTGCGGTTAGGGTTATGTTTAGGGTTGTTAGGAAAGAGTGAAGACGCAGAGTCCTGTTGAGTGTGGGGTTGCGTAAAGGCTCCCCCAGGGAGTTCAGGTGTACCCAAAGGCTTCCGCTGAGAGCACTTTTTGATGGCAGAAAGTGGCACCGTACGTGTTTTTTCGGGTCTAACTCGGGTTCAGCTTCTTGTTGCGGTTAGGGTTATGTTTAGGGTTGTTAGGAAAGAGTGAAGACGCAGAGTCCTGTTGAGTGTGGGGTTGCGTAAAGGCTCCCCCAGGGAGTTCAGGTGTACCCAAAGGCTTCCGCTGAGAGCACTTTTTGATGGCAGAAAGTGGCACCGTACGTGTTTTTTCGGGTCTAACTCGGGTTCAGCTTCTTGTTGCGGTTAGGGTTATGTTTAGGGTTGTTAGGAAAGAGTGAAGACGCAGAGTCCTGTTGAGTGTGGGGTTGCGTAAAGGCTCCCCCAGGGAGTTCAGGTGTACCCAAAGGCTTCCGCTGAGAGCACTTTTTGATGGCAGAAAGTGGCACCGTACGTGTTTTTTCGGGTCTAACTCGGGTTGAGCTTCTTGTTGCGGTTAGGGTTATGTTTAGGGTTGTTAGGAAAGAGTGAAGACGCAGAGTCCTGTTGAGTGTGGGGTTGCGTAAAGGCTCCCCCAGGGAGTTCAGGTGTACCCAAAGGCTTCCGCTGAGAGCACTTTTTGATGGCAGAAAGTGGCACCGTACGTGTTTCTTCGGGTCTAACTCGGGTTCAGCTTCTTGTTGCGGTTAGGGTTATGTTTAGGGTTGTTAGGAAAGAGTGAAGACGCAGAGTCCTGTTGAGTGTGGGGTTGCGTAAAGGCTCCCCCAGGGAGTTCAGGTGTACCCAAAGGCTTCCGCTGAGAGCACTTTTTGATGGCAGAAAGTGGCACCGTACGTGTTTTTTCGGGTCTAACTCGGGTTCAGCTTCTTGTTGCGGTTAGGGTTATGTTTAGGGTTGTTAGGAAAGAGTGAAGACGCAGAGTCCTGTTGAGTGTGGGGTTGCGTAAAGGCTCCCCCAGGGAGTTCAGGTGTACCCAAAGGCTTCCGCTGAGAGAACTTTTTGATGGCAGAAAGTGGCACCGTACGTGTTTTTTCGGGTCTAACTCGGGTTCAGCTTCTTGTTGCGGTTAGGGTTATGTTTAGGGTTGTTAGGAAAGAGTGAAGACGCAGAGTCCTGTTGAGTGTGGGGTTGCGTAAAGGCTCCCCCAGGGAGTTCAGGTGTACCCAAAGGCTTCCGCTGAGAGCACTTTTTGATGGCAGAAAGTGGCACCGTACGTGTTTTTTCGGGTCTAACTCGGGTTCAGCTTCTTGTTGCGGTTAGGGTTATGTTTAGGGTTGTTAGGAAAGAGTGAAGACGCAGAGTCCTGTTGAGTGTGGGGTTGCGTAAAGGCTCCCCCAGGGAGTTCAGGTGTACCCAAAGGCTTCCGCTGAGAGCACTTTTTGATGGCAGAAAGTGGCACCGTACGTGTTTTTTCGGGTCTAACTCGGGTTCAGCTTCTTGTTGCGGTTAGGGTTATGTTTAGGGTTGTTAGGAAAGAGTGAAGACGCAGAGTCCTGTTGAGTGTGGGGTTGCGTAAAGGCTCCCCCAGGGAGTTCAGGTGTACCCAAAGGCTTCCGCTGAGAGCACTTTTTGATGGCAGAAAGTGGCACCGTACGTGTTTTTTCGGGTCTAACTCGGGTTCAGCTTCTTGTTGCGGTTAGGGTTATGTTTAGGGTTGTTAGGAAAGAGTGAAGACGCAGAGTCCTGTTGAGTGTGGGGTTGCGTAAAGGCTCCCCCAGGGAGTTCAGGTGTACCCAAAGGCTTCCGCTGAGAGCACTTTTTGATGGCAGAAAGTGGCACCGTACGTGTTTTTTCGGGTCTAACTCGGGTTGAGCTTCTTGTTCCGGTTAGGGTTATGTTTAGGGTTGTTAGGAAAGAGTGAAGACGCAGAGTCCTGTTGAGTGTGGGGTTGCGTAAAGGCTCCCCCAGGGAGTTCAGGTGTACCCAAAGGCTTCCGCTGAGAGCACTTTTTGATGGCAGAAAGTGGCACCGTACGTGTTTTTTCGGGTCTAACTCGGGTTCAGCTTCTTGTTGCGGTTAGGGTTATGTTTAGGGTTGTTAGGAAAGAGTGAAGACGCAGAGTCCTGTTGAGTGTGGGGTTGCGTAAAGGCTCCCCCAGGGAGTTCAGGTGTACCCAAAGGCTTCCGCTGAGAGCACTTTTTGATGGCAGAAAGTGGCACCGTACGTGTTTTTTCGGGTCTAACTAAGGTTCAGCTTCTTGTTGCGGTTAGGGTTATGTTTAGGGTTGTTAGGAAAGAGTGAAGACGCAGAGTCCTGTTGAGTGTGGGGTTGCGTAAAGGCTCCCCCAGGGAGTTCAGGTGTACCCAAAGGCTTCCGCTGAGAGCACTTTTTGATGGCAGAAAGTGGCACCGTACGTGTTTTTTCGGGTCTAACTCGGGTTCAGCTTCTTGTTGCGGTTAGGGTTCTGTTTAGGGTTGTTAGGAAAGAGTGAAGACGCAGAGTCCTGTTGAGTGTGGGGTTGCGTAAAGGCTCCCCCAGGGAGTTCAGGTGTACCCAAAGGCTTCCGCTGAGAGCACTTTTTGATGGCAGAAAGTGGCACCGTACGTGTTTTTTCGGGTCTAACTCGGGTTCAGCTTCTTGTTGCGGTTAGGGTTATGTTTAGGGTTGTTAGGAAAGAGTGAAGACGCAGAGTCCTGTTGAGTGTGGGGTTGCGTAAAGGCTCCCCCAGGGAGTTCAGGTGTACCCAAAGGCTTCCGCTGAGAGCACTTTTTGATGGCAGAAAGTGGCACCGTACGTGTTTTTTCGGGTCTAACTCGGGTTGAGCTTCTTGTTGCGGTTAGGGTTATGTTTAGGGTTGTTAGGAAAGAGTGAAGACGCAGAGTCCTGTTGAGTGTGGGGTTGCGTAAAGGCTCCCCCAGGGAGTTCAGGTGTACCCAAAGGCTTCCGCTGAGAGCACTTTTTGATGGCAGAAAGTGGCACCGTACGTGTTTTTTCGGGTCTAACTCGGGTTCAGCTTCTTGTTGCGGTTAGGGTTATGTTTAGGGTTGTTAGGAAAGAGTGAAGACGCAGAGTCCTGTTGAGTGTGGGGTTGCGTAAAGGCTCCCCCAGGGAGTTCAGGTGTACCCAAAGGCTTCCGCTGAGAGCACTTTTTGATGGCAGAAAGTGGCACCGTACGTGTTTTTTCGGGTCTAACTCGGGTTCAGCTTCTTGTTGCGGTTAGGGTTATGTTTAGGGTTGTTAGGAAAGAGTGAAGACGCAGAGTCCTGTTGAGTGTGGGGTTGCGTAAAGGCTCCCCCAGGGAGTTCAGGTGTACCCAAAGGCTTCCGCTGAGAGCACTTTTTGATGGCAGAAAGTGGCACCGTACGTGTTTTTTCGGGTCTAACTCGGGTTCAGCTTCTTGTTGCGGTTAGGGTTATGTTTAGGGTTGTTAGGAAAGAGTGAAGACGCAGAGTCCTGTTGAGTGTGGGGTTGCGTAAAGGCTCCCCCAGGGAGTTCAGGTGTACCCAAAGGCTTCCGCTCAGAGCACTTTTGGATGGCAGAAAGTGGCACCGTACGTGTTTTTTCGGGTCTAACTCGGGTTGAGCTTCTTGTTGCGGTTAGGGTTATGTTTAGGGTTGTTAGGAAAGAGTGAAGACGCAGAGTCCTGTTGAGTGTGGGGTTGCGTAAAGGCTCCCCCAGGGAGTTCAGGTGTACCCAAAGGCTTCCGGTGAGAGCACTTTTTGATGGCAGAAAGTGGCACCGTACGTGTTTTTTCGGGTCTAACTCGGGTTCAGCTTCTTGTTGCGGTTAGGCTTATGTTTAGGGTTGTTAGGAAAGAGTGAAGACGCAGAGTCCTGTTGAGTGTGGGGTTGCGTAAAGGCTCCCCCAGGGAGTTCAGGTGTACCCAAAGGCTTCCGCTGAGAGCACTTTTGGATGGCAGAAAGTGGCACCGTACGTGTTTTTTCGGGTCTAACTCGGGTTCAGCTTCTTGTTGCGGTTAGGGTTATGTTTAGGGTTGTTAGGAAAGAGTGAAGACGCAGAGTCCTGTTGAGTGTGGGGTTGCGTAAAGGCTCCCCCAGGGAGTTCAGGTGTACCCAAAGGCTTCCGCTGAGAGCACTTTTTGATGGCAGAAAGTGGCACCGTACGTGTTTTTTCGGGTCTAACTCGGGTTCAGCTTCTTGTTGCGGTTAGGGTTATGTTTAGGGTTGTTAGGAAAGAGTGAAGACGCAGAGTCCTGTTGAGTGTGGGGTTGCGTAAAGGCTCCCCCAGGGAGTTCAGGTGTACCCAAAGGCTTCCGCTGAGAGCACTTTTTGATGGCAGAAAGTGGCACCGTACGTGTTTTTTCGGGTCTAACTCGGGTTGAGCTTTTTGTTGCGGTTAGGGTTATGTTTAGGGTTGTTAGGAAAGAGTGAAGACGCAGAGTCCTGTTGAGTGTGGGGTTGCGTAAAGGCTCCCCCAGGGAGTTCAGGTGTACCCAAAGGCTTCCGCTCAGAGCACTTTTTGATGGCAGAAAGTGGCACCGTACGTGTTTTTTTGGGTCTAACTCGGGTTCAGCTTCTTGTTGCGGTTAGGGTTATGTTTAGGATTGTTAGGAAACAGTGAAGACGCAGAGTCCTGTTGAGTGTGGGGTTGCGTAAAGGCTCCCCCAGGGAGTTCAGGTGTACCCAAAGGCTTCCGCTGAGAGCACTTTTTGATGGCAGAAAGTGGCACCGTACGTGTTTTTTCGGGTCTAACTCGGGTTCAGCTTCTTGTTGCAGTTAGGGTTATGTTTAGGGTTGTTAGGAAAGAGTGAAGACGCAGAGTCCTGTTGAGTGTGGGGTTGCGTAAAGGCTCCCCCAGGGAGTTCAGGTGTACCCAAAGGCTTCCGCTCAGAGCACTTTTTGATGGCAGAAAGTGGCACCGTACGTGTTTTTTCGGGTCTAACTCGGGTTCAGGTTCTTGTTGCGGTTAGGGTTATGTTTACGGTTGTTAGGAAAGAGTGAAGACGCAGAGTCCTGTTGAGAGTGGGGTTGCGTAAAGGCTCCCCCAGGGAGTTCAGGTGTACCCAAAGGCTTCCGTTGAGAGCACTTTTTGATGGCAGAAAGTGGCACCGTACGTGTTTTTTCGGGTCTAACTCGGGTTCAGCTTCTTGTTGCGGTTAGGGTTATGTTTAGGGTTGTTAGGAAAGAGTGAAGACGCAGAGTCCTGTTGAGTGTGGGGTTGCGTAAAGGCTCCCCCAGGGAGTTCAGGTGTACCCAAAGGCTTCCGCTGAGAGCACTTTTTGATGGCAGAAAGTGGCACCGTACGTGTTTTTTCGGGTCTAACTCGGGTTCAGCTTCTTGTTCCGGTTAGGCTTATGTTTAGGGTTGTTAGGAAAGAGTGAAGACGCAGAGTCCTGTTGAGTGTGGGGTTGCGTAAAGGCTCCCCCAGGGAGTTCAGGTGTACCCAAAGGCTTCCGCTGAGAGCACTTTTTGATGGCAGAAAGTGGCACCGTACGTGTTTTTTCGGGTCTAACTCGGGTTCAGCTTCTTGTTGCGGTTAGGGTTATGTTTAGGGTTGTTAGGAAAGAGTGAAGACGCAGAGTCCTGTTGAGTGTGGGGTTGCGTAAAGGCTCCCCCAGGGAGTTCAGGTGTACCCAAAGGCTTCCGCTGAGAGCACTTTTTGATGGCAGAAAGTGGCACCGTACGTGTTTTTTCGGGTCTAACTCGGGTTGAGCTTCTTGTTGCGGTTAGGGTTATGTTTAGGGTTGTTAGGAAAGAGTGAAGACGCAGTCCTGTTGAGTGTGGGGTTGCGTAAAGGCTCCCCCAGGGAGTTCAGGTGTACCCAAAGGCTTCCGCTGAGAGCACTTTTTGATGGCAGAAAGTGGCACCGTACGTGTTTTTTCGGGTCTAACTCGGGTTCAGCTTCTTGTTGCGGTTAGGGTTATGTTTAGGGTTGTTAGGAAAGAGTGAAGACGCAGAGTCCTGTTGAGTGTGGGGTTGCGTAAAGGCTCCCCCAGGGAGTTCAGGTGTACCCAAAGGCTTCCGCTGAGAGCACTTTTTGATGGCAGAAAGTGGCACCGTACGTGTTTTTTCGGGTCTAACTCGGGTTCAGCTTCTTGTTGCGGTTAGGGTTATGTTTAGGGTTGTTAGGAAAGAGTGAAGACGCAGAGTCCTGTTGAGTGTGGGGTTGCGTAAAGGCTCCCCCAGGGAGTTCAGGTGTACCCAAAGGCTTCCGCTGAGAGCACTTTTTGATGGCAGAAAGTGGCACCGTACGTGTTTTTTCGGGTCTAACTCAGGTTCAGCTTCTTGTTGCGGTTAGGGTTATGTTTAGGGTTGTTAGGAAAGAGTGAAGACGCAGAGTCCTGTTGAGTGTGGGGTTGCGTAAAGGCTCCCCCAGGGAGTTCAGGTGTACCCAAAGGCTTCCGCTGAGAGCACTTTTTGATGGCAGAAAGTGGCACCGTACGTGTTTTTTCGGGTCTAACTCGGGTTCAGCTTCTTGTTGCGGTTAGGGTTATGTTTAGGGTTGTTAGGAAAGAGTGAAGACGCAGAGTCCTGTTGAGTGTGGGGTTGCGTAAAGGCTCCCCCAGGGAGTTCAGGTGTACCCAAAGGCTTCCGCTGAGAGCACTTTTTGATGGCAGAAAGTGGCACCGTACGTGTTTTTTCGGGTCTAACTCGGGTTGAGCTTCTTGTTGCGGTTAGGGTTATGTTTAGGGTTGTTAGGAAAGAGTGAAGACGCAGAGTCCTGTTGAGTATGGGGTTGCGTAAAGGCTCCCCCAGGGAGTTCAGGTGTACCCAAAGGCTTCCGCTGAGAGCACTTTTTGATGGCAGAAAGTGGCACCGTACGTGTTTTTTCGGGTCTAACTCGGGTTCAGCTTCTTGTTGCGGTTAGGGTTATGTTTAGGGTTGTTAGGAAAGAGTGAAGACGCAGAGTCCTGTTGAGTGTGGGGTTGCGTAAAGGCTCCCCCAGGGAGTTCAGGTGTACCCAAAGGCTTCCGCTGAGAGCACTTTTTGATGGCAGAAAGTGGCACCGTACGTGTTTCTTCGGGTCTAACTCGGGTTGAGCTTCTTGTTGCGGTTAGGGTTATGTTTAGGGTTGTTAGGAAAGAGTGAAGACGCAGAGTCCTGTTGAGTGTGGGGTTGCGTAAAGGCTCCCCCAGGGAGTTCAGGTGTACCCAAAGGCTTCCACTGAGAGCACTTTTTGATGGCAGAAAGTGGCACCGTACGTGTTTTTTCGGGTCTAACTCGGGTTCAGCTTCTTGTTGCGGTTAGGGTTATGTTTAGGGTTGTTAGGAAAGAGTGAAGACGCAGAGTCCTGTTGAGTGTGGGGTTGCGTAAAGGCTCCCCCAGGGAGTTCAGGTGTACCCAAAGGCTTCCGCTGAGAGCACTTTTTGATGGCAGAAAGTGGCACCGTACGTGTTTCTTCGGGTCTAACTCGGGTTGAGCTTCTTGTTGCGGTTAGGGTTATGTTTAGGGTTGTTAGGAAAGAGTGAAGACGCAGAGTCCTGTTGAGTGTGGGGTTGCGTAAAGGCTCCCCCAGGGAGTTCAGGTGTACCCAAAGGCTTCCGCTGAGAGCACTTTTTGATGGCAGAAAGTGGCACCGTACGTGTTTTTTCGGGTCTAACTCGGGTTCAGCTTCTTGTTGCGGTTAGGGTTATGTTTAGGGTTGTTAGGAAAGAGTGAAGACGCAGAGTCCTGTTGAGTGTGGGGTTGCGTAAAGGCTCCCCCAGGGAGTTCAGGTGTACCCAAAGGCTTCCGCTGAGAGCACTTTTTGATGGCAGAAAGTGGCACCGTACGTGTTTTTTCGGGTCTAACTCGGGTTCAGCTTCTTGTTGCGGTTAGGGTTATGTTTAGGGTTGTTAGGAAAGAGTGAAGACGCAGAGTCCTGTTGAGTGTGGGGTTGCGTAAAGGCTCCCCCAGGGAGTTCAGGTGTACCCAAAGGCTTCCGCTCAGAGCACTTTTTGATGGCAGAAAGTGGCACCGTACGTGTTTTTTCGGGTCTAACTCGGGTTCAGCTTCTTGTTGCGGTTAGGGTTATGTTTAGGGTTGTTAGGAAAGAGTGAAGACGCAGAGTCCTGTTGAGTGTGGGGTTGCGTAAAGGCTCCCCCAGGGAGTTCAGGTGTACCCAAAGGCTTCCGCTCAGAGCACTTTTTGATGGCAGAAAGTGGCACCGTACGTGTTTTTTCGGGTCTAACTCGGGTTGAGCTTCTTGTTCCGGTTAGGGTTATGTTTAGGGTTGTTAGGAAAGAGTGAAGACGCAGAGTCCTGTTGAGTGTGGGGTTGCGTAAAGGCTCCCCCAGGGAGTTCAGGTGTACCCAAAGGCTTCCGCTGAGAGCACTTTTGGATGGCAGAAAGTGGCACCGTACGTGTTTTTTCGGGTCTAACTCGGGTTGAGCTTCTTGTTGCGGTTAGGGTTATGTTTAGGGTTGTTAGGAAAGAGTGAAGACGCAGAGTCCTGTTGAGTGTGGGGTTGCATAAAGGCTCCCCCAGGGAGTTCAGGTGTACCCAAAGGCTTCCGCTGAGAGCACTTTTTGATGGCAGAAAGTGGCACCGTACGTGTTTTTTCGGGTCTAACTCGGGTTCAGCTTCTTGTTGCGGTTAGGCTTATGTTTAGGGTTGTTAGGAAAGAGTGAAGACGCAGAGTCCTGTTGAGTGTGGGGTTGCGTAAAGGCTCCCCCAGGGAGTTCAGGTGTACCCAAAGGCTTCCGCTGAGAGCACTTTTTGATGGCAGAAAGTGGCACCGTACGTGTTTTTTCGGGTCTAACTCGGGTTCAGCTTCTTGTTGCGGTTAGGCTTATGTTTAGGGTTGTTAGGAAAGAGTGAAGACGCAGAGTCCTGTTGAGTGTGGGGTTGCGTAAAGGCTCCCCCAGGGAGTTCAGGTGTACCCAAAGGCTTCCGCTGAGAGCACTTTTTGATGGCAGAAAGTGGCACCGTACGTGTTTTTTCGGGTCTAACTCGGGTTCAGCTTCTTGTTGCGGTTAGGGTTATGTTTAGGGTTGTTAGGAAAGAGTGAAGACGCAGAGTCCTGTTGAGTGTGGGGTTGCGTAAAGGCTCCCCCAGGGAGTTCAGGTGTACCCAAAGGCTTCCGCTGAGAGCACTTTTTGATGGCAGAAAGTGGCACCGTACGTGTTTTTTCGGGTCTAACTCGGGTTCAGCTTCTTGTTGCGGTTAGGGTTATGTTTAGGGTTGTTAGGAAAGAGTGAAGACGCAGAGTCCTGTTGAGTGTGGGGTTGCGTAAAGGCTCCCCCAGGGAGTTCAGGTGTACCCAAAGGCTTCCTCTGAGAGCACTTTTTGATGGCAGAAAGTGGCACCGTACGTGTTTTTTCGGGTCTAACTCGGGTTGAGCTTCTTGTTGCGGTTAGGGTTATGTTTAGGGTTGTTAGGAAAGAGTGAAGACGCAGAGTCCTGTTGAGTGTGGGGTTGCGTAAAGGCTCCCCCAGGGAGTTCAGGTGTACCCAAAGGCTTCCGCTGAGAGCACTTTTTGATGGCAGAAAGTGGCACCGTACGTGTTTTTTCGGGTCTAACTCGGGTTCAGCTTCTTGTTGCGGTTAGGGTTATGTTTAGGGTTGTTAGGAAAGAGTGAAGACGCAGAGTCCTGTTGAGTGTGGGGTTGCATAAAGGCTCCCCCAGGGAGTTCAGGTGTACCCAAAGGCTTCCGCTGAGAGCACTTTTTGATGGCAGAAAGTGGCACCGTACGTGTTTTTTCGGGTCTAACTCGGGTTCAGCTTCTTGTTGCGGTTAGGGTTATGTTTAGGGTTGTTAGGAAAGAGTGAAGACGCAGAGTCCTGTTGAGTGTGGGGTTGCGTAAAGGCTCCCCCAGGGAGTTCAGGTGTACCCAAAGGCTTCCGCTGAGAGCACTTTTGGATGGCAGAAAGTGGCACCGTACGTGTTTTTTCGGGTCTAACTCGGGTTGAGCTTCTTGTTGCAGTTAGGGTTATGTTTAGGGTTGTTAGGAAAGAGTGAAGACGCAGAGTCCTGTTGAGTGTGGGGTTGCGTAAAGGCTCCCCCAGGGAGTTCAGGTGTACCCAAAGGCTTCCGCTGAGAGCACTTTTTGATGGCAGAAAGTGGCACCGTACGTGTTTTTTCGGGTCTAACTCGGGTTCAGCTTCTTGTTGCGGTTAGGGTTATGTTTAGGGTTGTTAGGAAAGAGTGAAGACGCAGAGTCCTGTTGAGTGTGGGGTTGCGTAAAGGCTCCCCCAGGGAGTTCAGGTGTACCCAAAGGCTTCCGCTGAGAGCACTTTTTGATGGCAGAAAGTGGCACCGTACGTGTTTTTTCGGGTCTAACTCGGGTTCAGCTTCTTGTTGCGGTTAGGCTTATGTTTAGGGTTGTTAGGAAAGAGTGAAGACGCAGAGTCCTGTTGAGTGTGGGGTTGCGTAAAGGCTCCCCCAGGGAGTTCAGGTGTACCCAAAGGCTTCCGCTGAGAGCACTTTTTGATGGCAGAAAGTGGCACCGTACGTGTTTTTTCGGGTCTAACTCGGGTTCAGCTTCTTGTTGCGGTTAGGGTTATGTTTAGGGTTGTTAGGAAAGAGTGAAGACGCAGAGTCCTGTTGAGTGTGGGGTTGCGTAAAGGCTCCCCCAGGGAGTTCAGGTGTACCCAAAGGCTTCCGCTCAGAGCACTTTTTGATGGCAGAAAGTGGCACCGTACGTGTTTTTTCGGGTCTAACTCGGGTTCAGCTTCTTGTTGCGGTTAGGGTTATGTTTAGGGTTGTTAGGAAAGAGTGAAGACGCAGAGTCCTGTTGAGTGTGGGGTTGCGTAAAGGCTCCCCCAGGGAGTTCAGGTGTACCCAAAGGCTTCCGCTGAGAGCACTTTTTGATGGCAGAAAGTGGCACCGTACGTGTTTTTTCGGGTCTAACTCAGGTTCAGCTTCTTGTTGCGGTTAGGGTTATGTTTAGGGTTGTTAGGAAAGAGTGAAGACGCAGAGTCCTGTTGAGTGTGGGGTTGCGTAAAGGCTCCCCCAGGGAGTTCAGGTGTACCCAAAGGCTTCCGCTGAGAGCACTTTTTGATGGCAGAAAGTGGCACCGTACGTGTTTTTTCGGGTCTAACTCGGGTTCAGCTTCTTGTTGCGGTTAGGGTTATGTTTAGGGTTGTTAGGAAAGAGTGAAGACGCAGAGTCCTGTTGAGTGTGGGGTTGCGTAAAGTCTCCCCCAGGGAGTTCAGGTGTACCCAAAGGCTTCCGCTCAGAGCACTTTTTGATGGCAGAAAGTGGAACCGTACGTGTTTTTTCGGGTCTAACTCGGGTTCAGCTTCTTGTTCCGGTTAGGGTTATGTTTAGGGTTGTTAGGAAAGAGTGAAGACGCAGAGTCCTGTTGAGTGTGGGGTTGCGTAAAGGCTCCCCCAGGGAGTTCAGGTGTACCCAAAGGCTTCCGCTGAGAGCACTTTTTGATGGCAGAAAGTGGCACCGTACGTGTTTTTTCGGGTCTAACTCGGGTTCAGCTTCTTGTTGCGGTTAGGGTTATGTTTAGGGTTGTTAGGAAAGAGTGAAGACGCAGAGTCCTGTTGAGTGTGGGGTTGCGTAAAGGCTCCCCCAGGGAGTTCAGGTGTACCCAAAGGCTTCCGCTGAGAGCACTTTTTGATGGCAGAAAGTGGCACCGTACGTGTTTTTTCGGGTCTAACTCGGGTTGAGCTTCTTGTTGCGGTTAGGGTTATGTTTAGGGTTGTTAGGAAAGAGTGAAGACGCAGAGTCCTGTTGAGTGTGGGGTTGCGTAAAGGCTCCCCCAGGGAGTTCAGGTGTACCCAAAGGCTTCCGCTGAGAGCACTTTTTGATGGCAGAAAGTGGCACCGTACGTGTTTTTTCGGGTCTAACTCGGGTTCAGCTTCTTGTTGCGGTTAGGGTTATGTTTAGGGTTGTTAGGAAAGAGTGAAGACGCAGAGTCCTGTTGAGTGTGGGGTTGCGTAAAGGCTCCCCCAGGGAGTTCAGGTGTACCCAAAGGCTTCCGCTGAGAGCACTTTTTGATGGCAGAAAGTGGCACCGTACGTGTTTTTTCGGGTCTAACTCGGGTTCAGCTTCTTGTTGCGGTTAGGGTTATGTTTAGGGTTGTTAGGAAAGAGTGAAGACGCAGAGTCCTGTTGAGTGTGGGGTTGCGTAAAGGCTCCCCCAGGGAGTTCAGGTGTACCCAAAGGCTTCCACTGAGAGCACTTTTTGATGGCAGAAAGTGGCACCGTACGTGTTTTTTCGGGTCTAACTCGGGTTGAGCTTCTTGTTGCGGTTAGGGTTCTGTTTAGGGTTGTTAGGAAAGAGTGAAGACGCAGAGTCCTGTTGAGTGTGGGGTTGCGTAAAGGCTCCCCCAGGGAGTTCAGGTGTACCCAAAGGCTTCCGCTGAGAGCACTTTTTGATGGCAGAAAGTGGCACCGTACGTGTTTTTTCGGGTCTAACTCGGGTTCAGCTTCTTGTTGCGGTTAGGGTTATGTTTAGGGTTGTTAGGAAAGAGTGAAGACGCAGAGTCCTGTTGAGTGTGGGGTTGCGTAAAGGCTCCCCCAGGGAGTTCAGGTGTACCCAAAGGCTTCCGCTGAGAGCACTTTTTGATGGCAGAAAGTGGCACCGTACGTGTTTTTTCGGGTCTAACTCGGGTTCAGCTTCTTGTTGCGGTTAGGGTTATGTTTAGGGTTGTTAGGAAAGAGTGAAGACGCAGAGTCCTGTTGAGTGTGGGGTTGCGTAAAGGCTCCCCCAGGGAGTTCAGGTGTACCCAAAGGCTTCCGCTCAGAGCACTTTTTGATGGCAGAAAGTGGCACCGTACGTGTTTTTTCGGGTCTAACTCGGGTTCAGCTTCTTGTTGCGGTTAGGGTTATGTTTAGGGTTGTTAGGAAAGAGTGAAGACGCAGAGTCCTGTTGAGTGTGGGGTTGCGTAAAGGCTCCCCCAGGGAGTTCAGGTGTACCCAAAGGCTTCCGCTGAGAGCACTTTTGGATGGCAGAAAGTGGCACCGTACGTGTTTTTTCGGGTCTAACTCAGGTTCAGCTTCTTGTTGCGGTTAGGGTTATGTTTAGGGTTGTTAGGAAAGAGTGAAGACGCAGAGTCCTGTTGAGTGTGGGGTTGCGTAAAGGCTCCCCCAGGGAGTTCAGGTGTACCCAAAGGCTTCCGCTGAGAGCACTTTTTGATGGCAGAAAGTGGCACCGTACGTGTTTTTTCGGGTCTAACTCGGGTTCAGCTTCTTGTTGCGGTTAGGGTTATGTTTAGGGTTGTTAGGAAAGAGTGAAGACGCAGAGTCCTGTTGAGTGTGGGGTTGCGTAAAGTCTCCCCCAGGGAGTTCAGGTGTACCCAAAGGCTTCCGCTCAGAGCACTTTTTGATGGCAGAAAGTGGCACCGTACGTGTTTTTTCGGGTCTAACTCGGGTTCAGCTTCTTGTTCCGGTTAGGGTTATGTTTAGGGTTGTTAGGAAAGAGTGAAGACGCAGAGTCCTGTTGAGTGTGGGGTTGCGTAAAGGCTCCCCCAGGGAGTTCAGGTGTACCCAAAGGCTTCCGCTGAGAGCACTTTTTGATGGCAGAAAGTGGCACCGTACGTGTTTTTTCGGGTCTAACTCGGGTTCAGCTTCTTGTTGCGGTTAGGGTTATGTTTAGGGTTGTTAGGAAAGAGTGAAGACGCAGAGTCCTGTTGAGTGTGGGGTTGCGTAAAGGCTCCCCCAGGGAGTTCAGGTGTACCCAAAGGCTTCCGCTGAGAGCACTTTTTGATGGCAGAAAGTGGCACCGTACGTGTTTCTTCGGGTCTAACTCGGGTTCAGCTTCTTGTTGCGGTTAGGGTTATGTTTAGGGTTGTTAGGAAAGAGTGAAGACGCAGAGTCCTGTTGAGTGTGGGGTTGCGTAAAGGCTCCCCCAGGGAGTTCAGGTGTACCCAAAGGCTTCCACTGAGAGCACTTTTTGATGGCAGAAAGTGGCACCGTACGTGTTTTTTCGGGTCTAACTCGGGTTCAGCTTCTTGTTGCGGTTAGGGTTATGTTTAGGGTTGTTAGGAAAGAGTGAAGACGCAGAGTCCTGTTGAGTGTGGGGTTGCGTAAAGGCTCCCCCAGGGAGTTCAGGTGTACCCAAAGGCTTCCGCTGAGAGCACTTTTTGATGGCAGAAAGTGGCACCGTACGTGTTTTTTCGGGTCTAACTCGGGTTCAGCTTCTTGTTGCGGTTAGGGTTATGTTTAGGGTTGTTAGGAAAGAGTGAAGACGCAGAGTCCTGTTGAGTGTGGGGTTGCGTAAAGGCTCCCCCAGGGAGTTCAGGTGTACCCAAAGGCTTCCGCTGAGAGCACTTTTTGATGGCAGAAAGTGGCACCGTACGTGTTTTTTCGGGTCTAACTCGGGTTCAGCTTCTTGTTGCGGTTAGGGTTATGTTTAGGGTTGTTAGGAAAGAGTGAAGACGCAGAGTCCTGTTGAGTGTGGGGTTGCGTAAAGGCTCCCCCAGGGAGTTCAGGTGTACCCAAAGGCTTCCGCTGAGAGCACTTTTTGATGGCAGAAAGTGGCACCGTACGTGTTTTTTCGGGTCTAACTCGGGTTGAGCTTCTTGTTCCGGTTAGGGTTATGTTTAGGGTTGTTAGGAAAGAGTGAAGACGCAGAGTCCTGTTGAGTGTGGGGTTGCGTAAAGGCTCCCCCAGGGAGTTCAGGTGTACCCAAAGGCTTCCGCTGAGAGCACTTTTTGATGGCAGAAAGTGGCACCGTACGTGTTTTTTCGGGTCTAACTCGGGTTCAGCTTCTTGTTGCGGTTAGGGTTATGTTTAGGGTTGTTAGGAAAGAGTGAAGACGCAGAGTCCTGTTGAGTGTGGGGTTGCGTAAAGGCTCCCCCAGGGAGTTCAGGTGTACCCAAAGGCTTCCGCTGAGAGCACTTTTTGATGGCAGAAAGTGGCACCGTACGTGTTTTTTCGGGTCTAACTAAGGTTCAGCTTCTTGTTGCGGTTAGGGTTATGTTTAGGGTTGTTAGGAAAGAGTGAAGACGCAGAGTCCTGTTGAGTGTGGGGTTGCGTAAAGGCTCCCCCAGGGAGTTCAGGTGTACCCAAAGGCTTCCGCTGAGAGCACTTTTTGATGGCAGAAAGTGGCACCGTACGTGTTTTTTCGGGTCTAACTCGGGTTCAGCTTCTTGTTGCGGTTAGGGTTATGTTTAGGGTTGTTAGGAAAGAGTGAAGACGCAGAGTCCTGTTGAGTGTGGGGTTGCGTAAAGGCTCCCCCAGGGAGTTCAGGTGTACCCAAAGGCTTCCGCTGAGAGCACTTTTTGATGGCAGAAAGTGGCACCGTACGTGTTTTTTCGGGTCTAACTCGGGTTCAGCTTCTTGTTGCGGTTAGGGTTATGTTTAGGGTTGTTAGGAAAGAGTGAAGACGCAGAGTCCTGTTGAGTGTGGGGTTGCGTAAAGGCTCCCCCAGGGAGTTCAGGTGTACCCAAAGGCTTCCGCTGAGAGCACTTTTTGATGGCAGAAAGTGGCACCGTACGTGTTTTTTCGGGTCTAACTCGGGTTGAGCTTCTTGTTGCGGTTAGGGTTATGTTTAGGGTTGTTAGGAAAGAGTGAAGACGCAGAGTCCTGTTGAGTGTGGGGTTGCGTAAAGGCTCCCCCAGGGAGTTCAGGTGTACCCAAAGGCTTCCGCTGAGAGCACTTTTTGATGGCAGAAAGTGGCACCGTACGTGTTTTTTCGGGTCTAACTCGGGTTCAGCTTCTTGTTGCGGTTAGGGTTATGTTTAGGGTTGTTAGGAAAGAGTGAAGACGCAGAGTCCTGTTGAGTGTGGGGTTGCGTAAAGGCTCCCCCAGGGAGTTCAGGTGTACCCAAAGGCTTCCGCTGAGAGCACTTTTTGATGGCAGAAAGTGGCACCGTACGTGTTTTTTCGGGTCTAACTCGGGTTCAGCTTCTTGTTGCGGTTAGGGTTATGTTTAGGGTTGTTAGGAAAGAGTGAAGACGCAGAGTCCTGTTGAGTGTGGGGTTGCGTAAAGGCTCCCCCAGGGAGTTCAGGTGTACCCAAAGGCTTCCGCTGAGAGCACTTTTTGATGGCAGAAAGTGGCACCGTACGTGTTTTTTCGGGTCTAACTCGGGTTCAGCTTCTTGTTGCGGTTAGGGTTATGTTTAGGGTTGTTAGGAAAGAGTGAAGACGCAGAGTCCTGTTGAGTGTGGGGTTGCGTAAAGGCTCCCCCAGGGAGTTCAGGTGTACCCAAAGGCTTCCGCTGAGAGCACTTTTGGATGGCAGAAAGTGGCACCGTACGTGTTTTTTCGGGTCTAACTCGGGTTCAGCTTCTTGTTGCGGTTAGGCTTATGTTTAGGGTTGTTAGGAAAGAGTGAAGACGCAGAGTCCTGTTGAGTGTGGGGTTGCGTAAAGGCTCCCCCAGGGAGTTCAGGTGTACCCAAAGGCTTCCGCTGAGAGCACTTTTGGATGGCAGAAAGTGGCACCGTACGTGTTTTTTCGGGTCTAACTCGGGTTCAGCTTCTTGTTGCGGTTAGGGTTATGTTTAGGGTTGTTAGGAAAGAGTGAAGACGCAGAGTCCTGTTGAGTGTGGGGTTGCGTAAAGGCTCCCCCAGGGAGTTCAGGTGTACCCAAAGGCTTCCGCTGAGAGCACTTTTTGATGGCAGAAAGTGGCACCGTACGTGTTTTTTCGGGTCTAACTCGGGTTCAGCTTCTTGTTGCGGTTAGGGTTATGTTTAGGGTTGTTAGGAAAGAGTGAAGACGCAGAGTCCTGTTGAGTGTGGGGTTGCGTAAAGGCTCCCCCAGGGAGTTCAGGTGTACCCAAAGGCTTCCGCTGAGAGCACTTTTTGATGGCAGAAAGTGGCACCGTACGTGTTTTTTCGGGTCTAACTCGGGTTGAGCTTTTTGTTGCGGTTAGGGTTATGTTTAGGGTTGTTAGGAAAGAGTGAAGACGCAGAGTCCTGTTGAGTGTGGGGTTGCGTAAAGGCTCCCCCAGGGAGTTCAGGTGTACCCAAAGGCTTCCGCTCAGAGCACTTTTTGATGGCAGAAAGTGGCACCGTACGTGTTTTTTTGGGTCTAACTCGGGTTCAGCTTCTTGTTGCGGTTAGGGTTATGTTTAGGATTGTTAGGAAACAGTGAAGACGCAGAGTCCTGTTGAGTGTGGGGTTGCGTAAAGGCTCCCCCAGGGAGTTCAGGTGTACCCAAAGGCTTCCGCTGAGAGCACTTTTTGATGGCAGAAAGTGGCACCGTACGTGTTTTTTCGGGTCTAACTCGGGTTCAGCTTCTTGTTGCAGTTAGGGTTATGTTTAGGGTTGTTAGGAAAGAGTGAAGACGCAGAATCCTGTTGAGTGTGGGGTTGCGTAAAGGCTCCCCCAGGGAGTTCAGGTGTACCCAAAGGCTTCCGCTCAGAGCACTTTTTGATGGCAGAAAGTGGCACCGTACGTGTTTTTTCGGGTCTAACTCGGGTTCAGGTTCTTGTTGCGGTTAGGGTTATGTTTACGGTTGTTAGGAAAGAGTGAAGACGCAGAGTCCTGTTGAGAGTGGGGTTGCGTAAAGGCTCCCCCAGGGAGTTCAGGTGTACCCAAAGGCTTCCGTTGAGAGCACTTTTTGATGGCAGAAAGTGGCACCGTACGTGTTTTTTCGGGTCTAACTCGGGTTCAGCTTCTTGTTGCGGTTAGGGTTATGTTTAGGGTTGTTAGGAAAGAGTGAAGACGCAGAGTCCTGTTGAGTGTGGGGTTGCGTAAAGGCTCCCCCAGGGAGTTCAGGTGTACCCAAAGGCTTCCGCTGAGAGCACTTTTTGATGGCAGAAAGTGGCACCGTACGTGTTTTTTCGGGTCTAACTCGGGTTCAGCTTCTTGTTCCGGTTAGGCTTATGTTTAGGGTTGTTAGGAAAGAGTGAAGACGCAGAGTCCTGTTGAGTGTGGGGTTGCGTAAAGGCTCCCCCAGGGAGTTCAGGTGTACCCAAAGGCTTCCGCTGAGAGCACTTTTTGATGGCAGAAAGTGGCACCGTACGTGCTTTTTCGGGTCTAACTCGGGTTCAGCTTCTTGTTGCGGTTAGGGTTATGTTTAGGGTTGTTAGGAAAGAGTGAAGACGCAGAGTCCTGTTGAGTGTGGGGTTGCGTAAAGGCTCCCCCAGGGAGTTCAGGTGTACCCAAAGGCTTCCGCTGAGAGCACTTTTTGATGGCAGAAAGTGGCACCGTACGTGTTTTTTCGGGTCTAACTCGGGTTGAGCTTCTTGTTGCGGTTAGGGTTATGTTTAGGGTTGTTAGGAAAGAGTGAAGACGCAGTCCTGTTGAGTGTGGGGTTGCGTAAAGGCTCCCCCAGGGAGTTCAGGTGTACCCAAAGGCTTCCGCTGAGAGCACTTTTTGATGGCAGAAAGTGGCACCGTACGTGTTTTTTCGGGTCTAACTCGGGTTCAGCTTCTTGTTGCGGTTAGGGTTATGTTTAGGGTTGTTAGGAAAGAGTGAAGACGCAGAGTCCTGTTGAGTGTGGGGTTGCGTAAAGGCTCCCCCAGGGAGTTCAGGTGTACCCAAAGGCTTCCGCTGAGAGCACTTTTTGATGGCAGAAAGTGGCACCGTACGTGTTTTTTCGGGTCTAACTCGGGTTCAGCTTCTTGTTGCGGTTAGGGTTATGTTTAGGGTTGTTAGGAAAGAGTGAAGACGCAGAGTCCTGTTGAGTGTGGGGTTGCGTAAAGGCTCCCCCAGGGAGTTCAGGTGTACCCAAAGGCTTCCGCTGAGAGCACTTTTTGATGGCAGAAAGTGGCACCGTACGTGTTTTTTCGGGTCTAACTCAGGTTCAGCTTCTTGTTGCGGTTAGGGTTATGTTTAGGGTTGTTAGGAAAGAGTGAAGACGCAGAGTCCTGTTGAGTGTGGGGTTGCGTAAAGGCTCCCCCAGGGAGTTCAGGTGTACCCAAAGGCTTCCGCTGAGAGCACTTTTTGATGGCAGAAAGTGGCACCGTACGTGTTTTTTCGGGTCTAACTCGGGTTCAGCTTCTTGTTGCGGTTAGGGTTATGTTTAGGGTTGTTAGGAAAGAGTGAAGACGCAGAGTCCTGTTGAGTGTGGGGTTGCGTAAAGGCTCCCCCAGGGAGTTCAGGTGTACCCAAAGGCTTCCGCTGAGAGCACTTTTTGATGGCAGAAAGTGGCACCGTACGTGTTTTTTCGGGTCTAACTCGGGTTCAGCTTCTTGTTGCGGTTAGGGTTATGTTTAGGGTTGTTAGGAAAGAGTGAAGACGCAGAGTCCTGTTGAGTGTGGGGTTGCGTAAAGGCTCCCCCAGGGAGTTCAGGTGTACCCAAAGGCTTCCGCTGAGAGCACTTTTTGATGGCAGAAAGTGGCACCGTACGTGTTTTTTCGGGTCTAACTCGGGTTCAGCTTCTTGTTGCGGTTAGGGTTATGTTTAGGGTTGTTAGGAAAGAGTGAAGACGCAGAGTCCTGTTGAGTGTGGGGTTGCGTAAAGGCTCCCCCAGGGAGTTCAGGTGTACCCAAAGGCTTCCGCTGAGAGCACTTTTTGATGGCAGAAAGTGGCACCGTACGTGTTTTTTCGGGTCTAACTCGGGTTCAGCTTCTTGTTGCGGTTAGGGTTATGTTTAGGGTTGTTAGGAAAGAGTGAAGACGCAGAGTCCTGTTGAGTGTGGGGTTGCGTAAAGGCTCCCCCAGGGAGTTCAGGTGTACCCAAAGGCTTCCGCTGAGAGCACTTTTTGATGGCAGAAAGTGGCACCGTACGTGCTTTTTCGGGTCTAACTCGGGTTCAGCTTCTTGTTGCGGTTAGGGTTATGTTTAGGGTTGTTAGGAAAGAGTGAAGACGCAGAGTCCTGTTGAGTGTGGGGTTGCGTAAAGGCTCCCCCAGGGAGTTCAGGTGTACCCAAAGGCTTCCGCTGAGAGCACTTTTTGATGGCAGAAAGTGGCACCGTACGTGTTTTTTCGGGTCTAACTCGGGTTGAGCTTCTTGTTGCGGTTAGGGTTATGTTTAGGGTTGTTAGGAAAGAGTGAAGACGCAGTCCTGTTGAGTGTGGGGTTGCGTAAAGGCTCCCCCAGGGAGTTCAGGTGTACCCAAAGGCTTCCGCTGAGAGCACTTTTTGATGGCAGAAAGTGGCACCGTACGTGTTTTTTCGGGTCTAACTCGGGTTCAGCTTCTTGTTGCGGTTAGGGTTATGTTTAGGGTTGTTAGGAAAGAGTGAAGACGCAGAGTCCTGTTGAGTGTGGGGTTGCGTAAAGGCTCCCCCAGGGAGTTCAGGTGTACCCAAAGGCTTCCGCTGAGAGCACTTTTTGATGGCAGAAAGTGGCACCGTACGTGTTTTTTCGGGTCTAACTCGGGTTCAGCTTCTTGTTGCGGTTAGGGTTATGTTTAGGGTTGTTAGGAAAGAGTGAAGACGCAGAGTCCTGTTGAGTGTGGGGTTGCGTAAAGGCTCCCCCAGGGAGTTCAGGTGTACCCAAAGGCTTCCGCTGAGAGCACTTTTTGATGGCAGAAAGTGGCACCGTACGTGTTTTTTCGGGTCTAACTCAGGTTCAGCTTCTTGTTGCGGTTAGGGTTATGTTTAGGGTTGTTAGGAAAGAGTGAAGACGCAGAGTCCTGTTGAGTGTGGGGTTGCGTAAAGGCTCCCCCAGGGAGTTCAGGTGTACCCAAAGGCTTCCGCTGAGAGCACTTTTTGATGGCAGAAAGTGGCACCGTACGTGTTTTTTCGGGTCTAACTCGGGTTCAGCTTCTTGTTGCGGTTAGGGTTATGTTTAGGGTTGTTAGGAAAGAGTGAAGACGCAGAGTCCTGTTGAGTGTGGGGTTGCGTAAAGGCTCCCCCAGGGAGTTCAGGTGTACCCAAAGGCTTCCGCTGAGAGCACTTTTTGATGGCAGAAAGTGGCACCGTACGTGTTTTTTCGGGTCTAACTCGGGTTCAGCTTCTTGTTGCGGTTAGGGTTATGTTTAGGGTTGTTAGGAAAGAGTGAAGACGCAGAGTCCTGTTGAGTGTGGGGTTGCGTAAAGGCTCCCCCAGGGAGTTCAGGTGTACCCAAAGGCTTCCGCTGAGAGCACTTTTTGATGGCAGAAAGTGGCACCGTACGTGTTTTTTCGGGTCTAACTCGGGTTCAGCTTCTTGTTGCGGTTAGGGTTATGTTTAGGGTTGTTAGGAAAGAGTGAAGACGCAGAGTCCTGTTGAGTGTGGGGTTGCGTAAAGGCTCCCCCAGGGAGTTCAGGTGTACCCAAAGGCTTCCGCTCAGAGCACTTTTTGATGGCAGAAAGTGGCACCGTACGTGTTTCTTCGGGTCTAACTCGGGTTCAGCTTCTTGTTGCGGTTAGGGTTATGTTTAGGGTTGTTAGGAAAGAGTGAAGACGCAGAGTCCTGTTGAGTGTGGGGTTGCGTAAAGGCTC
This sequence comes from Anser anser, assembly GCF_964211835.1. NCBI lineage: Eukaryota > Metazoa > Chordata > Aves > Anseriformes > Anatidae > Anser > Anser anser. The sequence goes on from NW_028153957.1 coordinate 41,751, forward strand.
CCCCAGGGAGTTCAGGTGTACCCAAAGGCTTCCACTGAGAGCACTTTTTGATGGCAGAAAGTGGCACCGTACGTGTTTTTTCGGGTCTAACTCGGGTTCAGCTTCTTGTTGCGGTTAGGGTTATGTTTAGGGTTGTTAGGAAAGAGTGAAGACGCAGAGTCCTGTTGAGTGTGGGGTTGCGTAAAGGCTCCCCCAGGGAGTTCAGGTGTACCCAAAGGCTTCCGCTCAGAGCACTTTTTGATGGCAGAAAGTGGCACCGTACGTGTTTTTTCGGGTCTAACTCGGGTTCAGCTTCTTGTTGCGGTTAGGGTTATGTTTAGGGTTGTTAGGAAAGAGTGAAGACGCAGAGTCCTGTTGAGTGTGGGGTTGCGTAAAGGCTCCCCCAGGGAGTTCAGGTGTACCCAAAGGCTTCCGCTGAGAGCACTTTTTGATGGCAGAAAGTGGCACCGTACGTGTTTTTTCGGGTCTAACTCGGGTTCAGCTTCTTGTTGCGGTTAGGGTTATGTTTAGGGTTGTTAGGAAAGAGTGAAGACGCAGAGTCCTGTTGAGTGTGGGGTTGCGTAAAGGCTCCCCCAGGGAGTTCAGGTGTACCCAAAGGCTTCCGCTGAGAGCACTTTTTGATGGCAGAAAGTGGCACCGTACGTGTTTTTTCGGGTCTAACTCGGGTTCAGCTTCTTGTTGCGGTTAGGGTTATGTTTAGGGTTGTTAGGAAAGAGTGAAGACGCAGAGTCCTGTTGAGTGTGGGGTTGCGTAAAGGCTCCCCCAGGGAGTTCAGGTGTACCCAAAGGCTTCCGCTGAGAGCACTTTTTGATGGCAGAAAGTGGCACCGTACGTGTTTTTTCGGGTCTAACTCGGGTTCAGCTTCTTGTTGCGGTTAGGGTTATGTTTAGGGTTGTTAGGAAAGAGTGAAGACGCAGAGTCCTGTTGAGTGTGGGGTTGCGTAAAGGCTCCCCCAGGGAGTTCAGGTGTACCCAAAGGCTTCCGCTGAGAGCACTTTTTGATGGCAGAAAGTGGCACCGTACGTGTTTTTTCGGGTCTAACTCGGGTTCAGCTTCTTGTTCCGGTTAGGCTTATGTTTAGGGTTGTTAGGAAAGAGTGAAGACGCAGAGTCCTGTTGAGTGTGGGGTTGCGTAAAGGCTCCCCCAGGGAGTTCAGGTGTACCCAAAGGCTTCCGCTGAGAGCACTTTTTGATGGCAGAAAGTGGCACCGTACGTGTTTTTTCGGGTCTAACTCGGGTTCAGCTTCTTGTTGCGGTTAGGGTTATGTTTAGGGTTGTTAGGAAAGAGTGAAGACGCAGAGTCCTGTTGAGTGTGGGGTTGCGTAAAGGCTCCCCCAGGGAGTTCAGGTGTACCCAAAGGCTTCCGCTGAGAGCACTTTTTGATGGCAGAAAGTGGCACCGTACGTGTTTTTTCGGGTCTAACTCGGGTTCAGCTTCTTGTTGCGGTTAGGGTTATGTTTAGGGTTGTTAGGAAAGAGTGAAGACGCAGAGTCCTGTTGAGTGTGGGGTTGCGTAAAGGCTCCCCCAGGGAGTTCAGGTGTACCCAAAGGCTTCCGCTGAGAGCACTTTTTGATGGCAGAAAGTGGCACCGTACGTGTTTTTTCGGGTCTAACTCGGGTTCAGCTTCTTGTTGCGGTTAGGGTTATGTTTAGGGTTGTTAGGAAAGAGTGAAGACGCAGAGTCCTGTTGAGTGTGGGGTTGCGTAAAGGCTCCCCCAGGGAGTTCAGGTGTACCCAAAGGCTTCCGCTGAGAGCACTTTTTGATGGCAGAAAGTGGCACCGTACGTGTTTTTTCGGGTCTAACTCGGGTTCAGCTTCTTGTTGCGGTTAGGGTTATGTTTAGGGTTGTTAGGAAAGAGTGAAGACGCAGAGTCCTGTTGAGTGTGGGGTTGCGTAAAGGCTCCCCCAGGGAGTTCAGGTGTACCCAAAGGCTTCCGCTGAGAGCACTTTTTGATGGCAGAAAGTGGCACCGTACGTGTTTTTTCGGGTCTAACTCGGGTTGAGCTTCTTGTTGCGGTTAGGGTTATGTTTAGGGTTGTTAGGAAAGAGTGAAGACGCAGAGTCCTGTTGAGTGTGGGGTTGCGTAAAGGCTCCCCCAGGGAGTTCAGGTGTACCCAAAGGCTTCCGCTGAGAGCACTTTTTGATGGCAGAAAGTGGCACCGTACGTGTTTTTTCGGGTCTAACTCGGGTTCAGCTTCTTGTTGCGGTTAGGGTTATGTTTAGGGTTGTTAGGAAAGAGTGAAGACGCAGAGTCCTGTTGAGTGTGGGGTTGCGTAAAGGCTCCCCCAGGGAGTTCAGGTGTACCCAAAGGCTTCCGCTCAGAGCACTTTTTGATGGCAGAAAGTGGCACCGTACGTGTTTTTTCGGGTCTAACTCGGGTTGAGCTTCTTGTTCCGGTTAGGGTTATGTTTAGGGTTGTTAGGAAAGAGTGAAGACGCAGAGTCCTGTTGAGTGTGGGGTTGCGTAAAGGCTCCCCCAGGGAGTTCAGGTGTACCCAAAGGCTTCCGCTGAGAGCACTTTTTGATGGCAGAAAGTGGCACCGTACGTGTTTTTTCGGGTCTAACTCGGGTTCAGCTTCTTGTTGCGGTTAGGGTTATGTTTAGGGTTGTTAGGAAAGAGTGAAGACGCAGAGTCCTGTTGAGTGTGGGGTTGCGTAAAGGCTCCCCCAGGGAGTTCAGGTGTACCCAAAGGCTTCCGCTGAGAGCACTTTTTGATGGCAGAAAGTGGCACCGTACGTGTTTTTTCGGGTCTAACTCGGGTTGAGCTTCTTGTTGCGGTTAGGGTTATGTTTAGGGTTGTTAGGAAAGAGTGAAGACGCAGAGTCCTGTTGAGTGTGGGGTTGCATAAAGGCTCCCCCAGGGAGTTCAGGTGTACCCAAAGGCTTCCGCTGAGAGCACTTTTTGATGGCAGAAAGTGGCACCGTACGTGTTTTTTCGGGTCTAACTCGGGTTCAGCTTCTTGTTGCGGTTAGGGTTATGTTTAGGGTTGTTAGGAAAGAGTGAAGACGCAGAGTCCTGTTGAGTGTGGGGTTGCGTAAAGGCTCCCCCAGGGAGTTCAGGTGTACCCAAAGGCTTCCGCTGAGAGCACTTTTGGATGGCAGAAAGTGGCACCGTACGTGTTTTTTCGGGTCTAACTCGGGTTGAGCTTCTTGTTGCGGTTAGGGTTATGTTTAGGGTTGTTAGGAAAGAGTGAAGACGCAGAGTCCTGTTGAGTGTGGGGTTGCGTAAAGGCTCCCCCAGGGAGTTCAGGTGTACCCAAAGGCTTCCGCTGAGAGCACTTTTTGATGGCAGAAAGTGGCACCGTACGTGTTTTTTCGGGTCTAACTCGGGTTCAGCTTCTTGTTGCGGTTAGGGTTATGTTTAGGGTTGTTAGGAAAGAGTGAAGACGCAGAGTCCTGTTGAGTGTGGGGTTGCGTAAAGGCTCCCCCAGGGAGTTCAGGTGTACCCAAAGGCTTCCGCTGAGAGCACTTTTTGATGGCAGAAAGTGGCACCGTACGTGTTTTTTCGGGTCTAACTCGGGTTCAGCTTCTTGTTGCGGTTAGGCTTATGTTTAGGGTTGTTAGGAAAGAGTGAAGACGCAGAGTCCTGTTGAGTGTGGGGTTGCGTAAAGGCTCCCCCAGGGAGTTCAGGTGTACCCAAAGGCTTCCGCTGAGAGCACTTTTTGATGGCAGAAAGTGGCACCGTACGTGTTTTTTCGGGTCTAACTCGGGTTCAGCTTCTTGTTGCGGTTAGGGTTATGTTTAGGGTTGTTAGGAAAGAGTGAAGACGCAGAGTCCTGTTGAGTGTGGGGTTGCGTAAAGGCTCCCCCAGGGAGTTCAGGTGTACCCAAAGGCTTCCGCTGAGAGCACTTTTTGATGGCAGAAAGTGGCACCGTACGTGTTTTTTCGGGTCTAACTCGGGTTCAGCTTCTTGTTGCGGTTAGGGTTATGTTTAGGGTTGTTAGGAAAGAGTGAAGACGCAGAGTCCTGTTGAGTGTGGGGTTGCGTAAAGGCTCCCCCAGGGAGTTCAGGTGTACCCAAAGGCTTCCGCTGAGAGCACTTTTTGATGGCAGAAAGTGGCACCGTACGTGTTTTTTCGGGTCTAACTCGGGTTCAGCTTCTTGTTGCGGTTAGGGTTATGTTTAGGGTTGTTAGGAAAGAGTGAAGACGCAGAGTCCTGTTGAGTGTGGGGTTGCGTAAAGGCTCCCCCAGGGAGTTCAGGTGTACCCAAAGGCTTCCGCTGAGAGCACTTTTTGATGGCAGAAAGTGGCACCGTACGTGTTTTTTCGGGTCTAACTCGGGTTCAGCTTCTTGTTGCGGTTAGGGTTATGTTTAGGGTTGTTAGGAAAGAGTGAAGACGCAGAGTCCTGTTGAGTGTGGGGTTGCAAAAAGGCTCCCCCAGGGAGTTCAGGTGTACCCAAAGGCTTCCGCTGAGAGCACTTTTTGATGGCAGAAAGTGGCACCGTACGTGTTTTTTCGGGTCTAACTCGGGTTCAGCTTCTTGTTGCGGTTAGGGTTATGTTTAGGGTTGTTAGGAAAGAGTGAAGACGCAGAGTCCTGTTGAGTGTGGGGTTGCGTAAAGGCTCCCCCAGGGAGTTCAGGTGTACCCAAAGGCTTCCGCTGAGAGCACTTTTGGATGGCAGAAAGTGGCACCGTACGTGTTTTTTCGGGTCTAACTCGGGTTGAGCTTCTTGTTGCAGTTAGGGTTATGTTTAGGGTTGTTAGGAAAGAGTGAAGACGCAGAGTCCTGTTGAGTGTGGGGTTGCGTAAAGGCTCCCCCAGGGAGTTCAGGTGTACCCAAAGGCTTCCGCTGAGAGCACTTTTTGATGGCAGAAAGTGGCACCGTACGTGTTTTTTCGGGTCTAACTCGGGTTCAGCTTCTTGTTGCGGTTAGGGTTATGTTTAGGGTTGTTAGGAAAGAGTGAAGACGCAGAGTCCTGTTGAGTGTGGGGTTGCGTAAAGGCTCCCCCAGGGAGTTCAGGTGTACCCAAAGGCTTCCGCTGAGAGCACTTTTTGATGGCAGAAAGTGGCACCGTACGTGTTTTTTCGGGTCTAACTCGGGTTCAGCTTCTTGTTGCGGTTAGGCTTATGTTTAGGGTTGTTAGGAAAGAGTGAAGACGCAGAGTCCTGTTGAGTGTGGGGTTGCGTAAAGGCTCCCCCAGGGAGTTCAGGTGTACCCAAAGGCTTCCGCTGAGAGCACTTTTTGATGGCAGAAAGTGGCACCGTACGTGTTTTTTCGGGTCTAACTCGGGTTCAGCTTCTTGTTGCGGTTAGGGTTATGTTTAGGGTTGTTAGGAAAGAGTGAAGACGCAGAGTCCTGTTGAGTGTGGGGTTGCGTAAAGGCTCCCCCAGGGAGTTCAGGTGTACCCAAAGGCTTCCGCTCAGAGCACTTTTTGATGGCAGAAAGTGGCACCGTACGTGTTTTTTCGGGTCTAACTCGGGTTCAGCTTCTTGTTGCGGTTAGGGTTATGTTTAGGGTTGTTAGGAAAGAGTGAAGACGCAGAGTCCTGTTGAGTGTGGGGTTGCGTAAAGGCTCCCCCAGGGAGTTCAGGTGTACCCAAAGGCTTCCGCTGAGAGCACTTTTTGATGGCAGAAAGTGGCACCGTACGTGTTTTTTCGGGTCTAACTCGGGTTCAGCTTCTTGTTGCGGTTAGGGTTATGTTTAGGGTTGTTAGGAAAGAGTGAAGACGCAGAGTCCTGTTGAGTGTGGGGTTGCGTAAAGGCTCCCCCAGGGAGTTCAGGTGTACCCAAAGGCTTCCGCTGAGAGCACTTTTTGATGGCAGAAAGTGGCACCGTACGTGTTTTTTCGGGTCTAACTCGGGTTCAGCTTCTTGTTGCGGTTAGGGTTATGTTTAGGGTTGTTAGGAAAGAGTGAAGACGCAGAGTCCTGTTGAGTGTGGGGTTGCGTAAAGTCTCCCCCAGGGAGTTCAGGTGTACCCAAAGGCTTCCGCTCAGAGCACTTTTTGATGGCAGAAAGTGGAACCGTACGTGTTTTTTCGGGTCTAACTCGGGTTGAGCTTCTTGTTGCGGTTAGGGTTATGTTTAGGGTTGTTAGGAAAGAGTGAAGACGCAGAGTCCTGTTGAGTGTGGGGTTGCGTAAAGGCTCCCCCAGGGAGTTCAGGTGTACCCAAAGGCTTCCGCTGAGAGCACTTTTTGATGGCAGAAAGTGGCACCGTACGTGTTTTTTCGGGTCTAACTCGGGTTCAGCTTCTTGTTGCGGTTAGGGTTATGTTTAGGGTTGTTAGGAAAGAGTGAAGACGCAGAGTCCTGTTGAGTGTGGGGTTGCGTAAAGGCTCCCCCAGGGAGTTCAGGTGTACCCAAAGGCTTCCGCTGAGAGCACTTTTTGATGGCAGAAAGTGGCACCGTACGTGTTTTTTCGGGTCTAACTCGGGTTGAGCTTCTTGTTGCGGTTAGGGTTATGTTTAGGGTTGTTAGGAAAGAGTGAAGACGCAGAGTCCTGTTGAGTGTGGGGTTGCGTAAAGGCTCCCCCAGGGAGTTCAGGTGTACCCAAAGGCTTCCGCTGAGAGCACTTTTTGATGGCAGAAAGTGGCACCGTACGTGTTTTTTCGGGTCTAACTCGGGTTCAGCTTCTTGTTGCGGTTAGGGTTATGTTTAGGGTTGTTAGGAAAGAGTGAAGACGCAGAGTCCTGTTGAGTGTGGGGTTGCGTAAAGGCTCCCCCAGGGAGTTCAGGTGTACCCAAAGGCTTCCGCTGAGAGCACTTTTTGATGGCAGAAAGTGGCACCGTACGTGTTTCTTCGGGTCTAACTCGGGTTCAGCTTCTTGTTGCGGTTAGGGTTATGTTTAGGGTTGTTAGGAAAGAGTGAAGACGCAGAGTCCTGTTGAGTGTGGGGTTGCGTAAAGGCTCCCCCAGGGAGTTCAGGTGTACCCAAAGGCTTCCACTGAGAGCACTTTTTGATGGCAGAAAGTGGCACCGTACGTGTTTTTTCGGGTCTAACTCGGGTTGAGCTTCTTGTTGCGGTTAGGGTTATGTTTAGGGTTGTTAGGAAAGAGTGAAGACGCAGAGTCCTGTTGAGTGTGGGGTTGCGTAAAGGCTCCCCCAGGGAGTTCAGGTGTACCCAAAGGCTTCCGCTGAGAGCACTTTTTGATGGCAGAAAGTGGCACCGTACGTGTTTTTTCGGGTCTAACTCGGGTTCAGCTTCTTGTTGCGGTTAGGGTTATGTTTAGGGTTGTTAGGAAAGAGTGAAGACGCAGAGTCCTGTTGAGTGTGGGGTTGCGTAAAGGCTCCCCCAGGGAGTTCAGGTGTACCCAAAGGCTTCCGCTGAGAGCACTTTTTGATGGCAGAAAGTGGCACCGTACGTGTTTTTTCGGGTCTAACTCGGGTTCAGCTTCTTGTTGCGGTTAGGGTTATGTTTAGGGTTGTTAGGAAAGAGTGAAGACGCAGAGTCCTGTTGAGTGTGGGGTTGCGTAAAGGCTCCCCCAGGGAGTTCAGGTGTACCCAAAGGCTTCCGCTGAGAGCACTTTTTGATGGCAGAAAGTGGCACCGTACGTGTTTTTTCGGGTCTAACTCGGGTTCAGCTTCTTGTTGCGGTTAGGGTTATGTTTAGGGTTGTTAGGAAAGAGTGAAGACGCAGAGTCCTGTTGAGTGTGGGGTTGCGTAAAGGCTCCCCCAGGGAGTTCAGGTGTACCCAAAGGCTTCCGCTCAGAGCACTTTTTGATGGCAGAAAGTGGCACCGTACGTGTTTTTTCGGGTCTAACTCGGGTTGAGCTTCTTGTTCCGGTTAGGGTTATGTTTAGGGTTGTTAGGAAAGAGTGAAGACGCAGAGTCCTGTTGAGTGTGGGGTTGCGTAAAGGCTCCCCCAGGGAGTTCAGGTGTACCCAAAGGCTTCCGCTGAGAGCACTTTTTGATGGCAGAAAGTGGCACCGTACGTGTTTTTTCGGGTCTAACTCGGGTTCAGCTTCTTGTTGCGGTTAGGCTTATGTTTAGGGTTGTTAGGAAAGAGTGAAGACGCAGAGTCCTGTTGAGTGTGGGGTTGCGTAAAGGCTCCCCCAGGGAGTTCAGGTGTACCCAAAGGCTTCCGCTGAGAGCACTTTTTGATGGCAGAAAGTGGCACCGTACTTGTTTTTTCCGGTCTAACTCGGGTTCAGCTTCTTGTTGCGGTTAGGGTTATGTTTAGGGTTGTTAGGAAAGAGTGAAGACGCAGAGTCCTGTTGAGTGTGGGGTTGCGTAAAGGCTCCCCCAGGGAGTTCAGGTGTACCCAAAGGCTTCCGCTGAGAGCACTTTTTGATGGCAGAAAGTGGCACCGTACGTGTTTTTTCGGGTCTAACTCGGGTTCAGCTTCTTGTTGCGGTTAGGGTTATGTTTAGGGTTGTTAGGAAAGAGTGAAGACGCAGAGTCCTGTTGAGTGTGGGGTTGCGTAAAGGCTCCCCCAGGGAGTTCAGGTGTACCCAAAGGCTTCCGCTGAGAGCACTTTTTGATGGCAGAAAGTGGCACCGTACGTGTTTTTTCGGGTCTAACTCGGGTTCAGCTTCTTGTTGCGGTTAGGGTTATGTTTAGGGTTGTTAGGAAAGAGTGAAGACGCAGAGTCCTGTTGAGTGTGGGGTTGCGTAAAGGCTCCCCCAGGGAGTTCAGGTGTACCCAAAGGCTTCCGCTGAGAGCACTTTTGGATGGCAGACAGTGGCACCGTACGTGTTTTTTCGGGTGTAACTCGGGTTGAGCTTCTTGTTGCGGTTAGGCTTATGTTTAGGGTTGTTAGGAAAGAGTGAAGACGCAGAGTCCTGTTGAGTGTGGGGTTGCGTAAAGGCTCCCCCAGGGAGTTCAGGTGTACCCAAAGGCTTCCGCTGAGAGCACTTTTTGATGGCAGAAAGTGGCACCGTACGTGTTTTTTCGGGTCTAACTCGGGTTCAGCTTCTTGTTGCGGTTAGGGTTATGTTTAGGGTTGTTAGGAAAGAGTGAAGACGCAGAGTCCTGTTGAGTGTGGGGTTGCGTAAAGGCTCCCCCAGGGAGTTCAGGTGTACCCAAAGGCTTCCGCTGAGAGCACTTTTTGATGGCAGAAAGTGGCACCGTACGTGTTTTTTCGGGTCTAACTCGGGTTCAGCTTCTTGTTGCGGTTAGGGTTATGTTTAGGGTTGTTAGGAAAGAGTGAAGACGCAGAGTCCTGTTGAGTGTGGGGTTGCGTAAAGGCTCCCCCAGGGAGTTCAGGTGTACCCAAAGGCTTCCGCTGAGAGCACTTTTTGATGGCAGAAAGTGGCACCGTACGTGTTTTTTCGGGTCTAACTCGGGTTCAGCTTCTTGTTGCGGTTAGGCTTATGTTTAGGGTTGTTAGGAAAGAGTGAAGACGCAGAGTCCTGTTGAGTGTGGGGTTGCGTAAAGGCTCCCCCAGGGAGTTCAGGTGTACCCAAAGGCTTCCGCTGAGAGCACTTTTTGATGGCAGAAAGTGGCACCGTACGTGTTTTTTCGGGTCTAACTCGGGTTCAGCTTCTTGTTGCGGTTAGGGTTATGTTTAGGGTTGTTAGGAAAGAGTGAAGACACAGAGTCCTGTTGAGTGTGGGATTGCGTAAAGGCTCCCCCAGGGAGTTCAGGTGTACCCAAAGGCTTCCGCTCAGAGCACTTTTTGATGGCAGAAAGTGGCACCGTACGTGTTTTTTCGGGTCTAACTCGGGTTCAGCTTCTTGTTGCGGTTAGGGTTATGTTTAGGGTTGTTAGGAAAGAGTGAAGACGCAGAGTCCTGTTGAGTGTGGGGTTGCGTAAAGGCTCCCCCAGGGAGTTCAGGTGTACCCAAAGGCTTCCGCTCAGAGCACTTTTTGATGGCAGAAAGTGGCACCGTACGTGTTTCTTCGGGTCTAACTCGGGTTCAGCTTCTTGTTGCGGTTAGGGTTATGTTTAGGATTGTTAGGAAACAGTGAAGACGCAGAGTCCTGTTGAGTGTGGGGTTGCGTAAAGGCTCCCCCAGGGAGTTCAGGTGTACCCAAAGGCTTCCGCTGAGAGCACTTTTTGATGGCAGAAAGTGGCACCGTACGTGTTTTTTCGGGTCTAACTCGGGTTCAGCTTCTTGTTGCAGTTAGGGTTATGTTTAGGGTTGTTAGGAAAGAGTGAAGACGCAGAGTCCTGTTGAGTGTGGGGTTGCGTAAAGGCTCCCCCAGGGAGTTCAGGTGTACCCAAAGGCTTCCGCTGAGAGCACTTTTTGATGGCAGAAAGTGGCACCGTACGTGTTTTTTCGGGTCTAACTCGGGTTCAGGTTCTTGTTGCGGTTAGGGTTATGTTTACGGTTGTTAGGAAAGAGTGAAGACGCAGAGTCCTGTTGAGAGTGGGGTTGCGTAAAGGCTCCCCCAGGGAGTTCAGGTGTACCCAAAGGCTTCCGTTGAGAGCACTTTTTGATGGCAGAAAGTGGCACCGTATGTGTTTTTTCGGGTCTAACTCGGGTTCAGCTTCTTGTTGCGGTTAGGGTTATGTTTAGGGTTGTTAGGAAAGAGTGAAGACGCAGAGTCCTGTTGAGTGTGGGGTTGCGTAAAGGCTCCCCCAGGGAGTTCAGGTGTACCCAAAGGCTTCCGCTGAGAGCACTTTTTGATGGCAGAAAGTGGCACCGTACGTGTTTTTTCGGGTCTAACTCGGGTTCAGCTTCTTGTTCCGGTTAGGCTTATGTTTAGGGTTGTTAGGAAAGAGTGAAGACGCAGAGTCCTGTTGAGTGTGGGGTTGCGTAAAGGCTCCCCCAGGGAGTTCAGGTGTACCCAAAGGCTTCCGCTCAGAGCACTTTTTGATGGCAGAAAGTGGCACCGTACGTGTTTTTTCGGGTCTAACTCGGGTTCAGCTTCTTGTT
>NW_028153956.1:0-82000 GCF_964211835.1 Anser anser
GACTCACTGCACTGCATCCCCAGTGGTGCCAGTGCACTGTCTGGACTCACTGCAGTGCATCCCCAGTGGTGCCAGTGCACTCTATGGACTCCCCGCACTGCATCTCCAGTGGTGCCAGTGCACTCTCTGGACTCACTGCACTGCATCCCCAGTGGTGCCAGTGCACTCTCTGGACTCACTGCACTGCATCCCCAGTGGTGCCAGTGCACTCTCTGGAGTCACTGCACTGCATCCCCAGTGGTGCCAGTGCACTCTCTGGACTTACTGTACTGCATCCCCAGTGGTGCCAGTGCACTCTCTGGACTCACCGAACGGCATCCCCAGTGGTGCCAGTGCACTGTCTGGACTCACTGCAGTGCATCCCCAGAGGTGCCAGTGTACTCTCTGCACTCACTGCAGTGCATCCCCAGTGGTGCCAGTGCACTCTCTGGACTAACTGAACTGCATCCCCAATTGATCCAGTGCACTCTCTGCACTCACTGCACTGCATCCCCAGTGGTGCCAGTGCACTCTCTAGAGTCACTGCAGTGCATCCCCAGTGGTGCCAGTGCACTCTCTGGACTCACTGCACCGCATCCCCAGTGGTGCCAGTGCACTCTCTGGACTCACTGCAGTGCATCCCCATTGGTGCCAGTTCACTCTCTGGAGTCACTGTACTGCATCCCCAGTGGTGCCAGTGCACTCTCTGGACTCACTGCACTGCATCCCCAGTGGTGCCAGTGCACTCTCTGGACTAACTGAACTGCATCCCCAATTGATCCAGTGCACTCTCTGGACTCACCGCGCTGCATCCAGAGTGGTGCCAGTGCACTCTCTAGAGTCACTGCAGTGCATCCCCAGAGGTGCCAGTGCACTCTCTGGACTCACTGCACTGCATCACCAGTGGTGCCAGTGCACTCTCTGGACTCACTGCAGTGCATCCCCAGTGGTGCCAGTGCACTCTGTGGACTCACTGCACTGCATCCCCAGTGGTGCCAGTGCACTCTCTGGACTCACCGCACTGCATCCAGAGTGGTGCCAGTGCACTCTCTGGACTCACTGCAGTGCATCCCCAGTGGTGCCAGTGCACTCTCTGGAGTCACTGCACTGCATCCACAGTGGTGCCAGTGCACTCTCTGGACTCACTGCAGTGCATCCACAGTGGTGCCAGTGCACTCTATGTAGCCATTGCGCTGCATCCCCAGTGGTGCCAGTGCACTCTCTGGACTCACTGCACTGCATCCCCAGTGGTGCCAGTGCAATCTCTGGACTCACTGCACTGCATCCCCAAGGTGCCAGTGCACTCTCTGGACTCACTGCACTGCATCCCCAGTGGTGCCAGTGCAGTCTCTGGACTCACTGCACTGCATCCCCAGTGGTGCCAGTGCAGTCCCTGGACTCACTGCAGTGCATCCCCAGTGGTGACAGTGCACTCTCTGGACTCACCGCACGGCATCCCCAGTGGTGCCAGTGCACTCTCTGGACTCACTGCAGTGCATCCCCAGAGGTGCCAGTGTACTCTCTGGACTCACTGCGCTGCATCCCCAGTGGTGCCAGTGCACTCTCTGGAGTCTCTGCAGTGCATCCCCAGTGGTGCCAGTGCACTCTATGGACTCACTGCACTGCATCCCCAGTGGTGCCAGTGCACTCTCTGGATTCACTGCACTGCATCCCCAGTGGTTCCAGTGCACTCTCTGGACTCACTGCACTGCATCCCCAGTGGTGCCAGTGCACTCTCTGGACTCACTGCACTGCATCCCCAGTGCTGACAGTGCACTCTCTGGACTCACCGCACTGCATCCAGAGTGGTGCCAGTGCACTCTCTGGACTCACTGCACTGCATTCCCAGTGGTGCCAGTGCACCCTGTGGACTCACTGCACTGCATCCCCAGTGGTGCCAGTGCTCTCTCTGGACTCACTGCACTGCATCCCCAGTGGTGCCAGTGCACTCTCTGGACTCACTGCACTGCATCCCCAGTGGTGCCAGTGCACTCTCTGGACTCACTGCAGTGCATCCCCAGAGGTGCCAGTGCACTCTCTGGACTCACTGCAGTGCATCCCCAGTGGTGCCAGTGCACTCTCTAGAGTCACTGCAGTGCATCCCCCGTGGTGCCAGTGCACTCTCTAGACTCACTGCACTGCATCCCCAGTGGTGCCAGTGCACTCTCTGGAGTCACTGCACTGCATCCCCAGTGGTGCCAGTGCACTCTCTGGACTCACCGCACTGCATCCCCAGTGGTGCCAGTGCACTCTCTGGAGTCACTGCAGTGCATCCCCAGTGGTGCCAGGGCACTCTCTGGACTTACAGCACTGCATCCCCAGTGGTGCCAGTGCACTCTCTGGACTCACTGCGCTGCATCCCCAGTGGTGCCAGTGCACTCTCTGGAGTCTCTGCAGTGCATCCCCAGTGGTGCCAGTGCACTTTCTGGACTCACTGTACTGCATCCCCAAGGTGCCAGTGCACTCTCTGGACTCACTGCACTGCATCCCCAGTGGTGCCAGTGCACTCTCTGGACTCACTGCAGTACATCCCCAATGGTGCCAGTGTACTCTCTGCACTCACTGCAGTGCATCCCCAGTGGTGACAGTGCACTCTCTGGACTCACTGCACTGCATCCCCAGTGGTGCCAGTGCACTCTCTGGACTCACTGCACTGCATCCCCAGTGGTGCCAGTGCAATCTCTGGACTCACTGCACTGCATCCCCAGTGGTGCCAGTGCACTCTCTGGACTCACTGCACTGCATCCCCAAGGTGCCAGTGCACTCTCTGGACTCACTGCACTGCATCCCCAGTGGTGCCAGTGCAGTCTCTGGACTCACTGCACTGCATCCCCAGTGGTGCCAGTGCACTCTCTGGACTCACTGCAGTGCATCCCCAGTGGTGCCAGTGCACTCTCTTGACTCACTACACTGCATCCCCAGTGGTGACAGTGCACTCTCTGGACTCACTACAATGCATCCCCAGTGGTGCAGTGCACTCTCTAGAGTCACTGCAGTGCATCCCCAGTGCTGACAGTGCACTCTCTGGACTCACTGCACTGCATCCCCAGTGGTGCCAGTGCACTCTCTGGACTCACTGCAGTGCATCCCCAGTGGTGCCAGTGCACTCTATGGACTCCCCGCACTGCATCCCCAGTGGTGCCAGTGCACTGTCTGGACTCACTGCAGTGCATCCCCAGAGGTGCCAGTGTACTCTCTGCACTCACTGCAGTGCATCCCCAGTGGTGCCAGTGCACTCTCTGGACTAAATGAACTGCATCCCCAATTGATCCAGTGCACTCTCCGGACTCACTGCACTGCATCCCCAGTGGTGCCAGTGCACTCTCTAGAGTCAATGCAGTGCATCCCCAGTGGTGCCAGTTCACTCTCTGGAGTCACTGTACTGCATCCCCAGTGGTGCCAGTGCACTCTCTGGACTCACTGCACTGCATCCCCAGTGGTGCCAGTGCACTCTCTGGACTAACTGAACTGCATCCCCAATTGATCCAGTGCACTCTCTGGACTCACCGCGCTGCATCCAGAGTGGTGCCAGTGCACTCTCTAGAGTCACTGCAGTGCATCCCCAGTGGTGCCAGTGCACTCTCTGGACTCACTGCACTGCATCACCAGTGGTGCCAGTGCACTCTGTGGACTCACTGCACTGCATCCCCAGTGGTGCCAGTGCACTCTCTGGACTCACTGCACTGCATCCAGAGTGGTGCCAGTGCACTCTCTGGACTCACTGCAGTGCATCCCCAGTGGTGCCAGTGCTTTCTCTGGAGTCACTGCACTGCATCCCCAGTGGTGCCAGTGCACTCTCTGGACTCACTGCAGTGCATCCACAGTGGTGCCAGTGCACTCTATGTAGTCATTGCGCTGCATCTCCAGTGGTGCCAGTGCACTCTCTGGACTCACTGCACTGCATCCCCAGTGGTGCCAGTGCACTCTCTGGACTCACAGCACTGCATCCCCAGTGGTGCCAGTGCACTCTCTGGACTCACTGCACTGCATCCCCAGTGGTGCCAGTGCAGTCCCTGGACTCACTGCAGTGCATCCCCAGTGGTGACAGTGCACTCTCTGGACTCACTACACTGCATCCCCAGTGGTGACAGTGCACTCTCTGGACTCACTACACTGCATCCCCAGTGGTGCAGTGCACTCTCTAGAGTCACTGCAGTGCATCCACAGTGGTGCCAGTGCACTCTCTGGACACACTTCACTGCATCCCCAGTGGTGCCAGTGCACTCTCTGGACTCACTGCACTGCATCCCCAGTGGTGCCAGTGCACTCTGTGGACTTACTGTACTGCATCCCCAGTGGTGCCAGTGCACTCTCTGGACTCACCGCACGGCATCCCCAGTGGTGCCAGTGCACTCTCTGGACTCACTGCACTGCATCCCCAGAGGTGCCAGTGCACTCTCTGCACTCACTGCAGTGCATCCCCAGTGGTGCCAGTGCACTCTCTGGACTCTCTGCAGTGCATCCCCAGTGGTGCCAGTGCACTCTATGGACTCACTGCACTGCATCCCCAGTGGTGCCAGTGCACTCTCTGGATTCACTGCACTGCATCCCCAGTGGTTCCAGTGCACTCTCTGGACTCACTGCACTGCATCCCCAGTGGTGCCAGTGCACTCTCTGGACTCACTGCACTGCATCCCCAGTGGTGCCAGTGCACTCTCTGGACTCACCGCACTGCATCCAGAGTGGTGCCAGTGCACTCTCTGGACTCACTGTACTGCATTCCCAGTGGTGCCAGTGCACTCTCTGGACTCACTGCACTGCATCCCCAGTGGTGCCAGTGCACTCTCTGGACTCACTGCACTGCATCCCCAGTGGTGCCAGTGCACTCTCTGGACTCACTGCACTGCATCCCCAGTGGTGCCAGTGCTCTCTCTGGACTCACTGCACTGCATCCCCAGTGGTGCCAGTGCACTCTCTGGACTCACTGCACTGCATCCCCAGTGGTGCCAGTGCACTCTCTGGACTCATTGCACTGCATCCACAGTGGTGCCAGTGCACTCTCTGGAGTCACTGCAGTGCATCCCCCGTGGTGCCAGTGCACTCTCTGGACTCAATACACTGCATCACCAGTGGTGCCAGTGCACTCTCTGGAGTCACTGCACTGCATCCCCAGTGGTGCCAGTGCACTCTCTGGACTCACCGCACTGCATCCAGACTGGTGCCAGTGCACTCTCTGGAGTCACTGCAGTGCATCCCCAGTGGTGCCAGTGCACTCTCTGGACTCACTGCGCTGCATCCCCAGTGGTGCCAGTGCACTCTCTGGAGTCTCTGCAGTGCATCCCCAGTGGTGCCAGTGCACTCTCTGGACTAACTGAACTGCATCCCCAATTGATCCAGTGCACTCTCTGGACTCACTGCACTGCATCCCCAGTGGTGCCAGTACACTCTCTGGACTCACTGCAGTGCATCCCCAGTGGTGCCAGTGCACTCTCTGGACTCACTGTACTGCATCCACAGTGGCGCCAGTGCACTCTCTGGACTCACCGCACTGCATCCAGAGTGGTGCCAGTGCACTCTCTGGACTCACTGCACTGCATCCCCAGTGGTGCCAGTGCACTCTCTGGACTCACTGCAGTGCATCCCCAGTGGTGCCAGTGCACTCTCTGGACTCACTACACTGCATCCCCAGTGGTGCCAGTGCACTCTCTGGACTCACAGCAGTGAATCCCCAGTGGTGCCAGTGCACTCTCTGGACTCACAGCACTGCATCCCCAGTGGTGCCAGTGCACTCTCTGTAGTCATTGCGCTGCATCCCCAGTGGTACCAGTGCACTCTCTGGACTCACTGCACTGCACCCCCAATGGGGCCAGTGCACTCTCTGGAGTCATTTCAGTGCATCTCCAGTGGTGCCAGTGCACTCTATGGACTCACTGCACTGCATCCCCAGTGGTGCCAGTGCACTCTCTGGACTCACTGCACTGCATCCCCAGTGGTGCCAATGCACTCTCTGGACTCACTGCACTGCATCCCCAAGGTGCCAGTGCACTCTCTGCACTCACTACACTGCATCCCCAGTGGTGCCAGTGCACTCTCTGGACTCACTGCAGTGCATCCCCAGTGGTGCCAGTGCACTCTCTGCACTCACTGCAGTGCATCCCCAGTGGTGCCAGTGCACTCTCTGGACTCAGTGCAGTGCATCCCCAGTGGTGCCAGTTCACTCTCTGGAGTCACTGTACTACATCCCCAGTGGTGCCAGTGCACTCTCTGGACTCACTGCACTGCATCACCAGTGGTGCCAGTGCACTCTCTGGACTAACTGAACTGCATCCCCAATTGATCCAGTGCACTCTCTGGACTCACTGCACTGCATCCCCAGTGCTGACAGTGCACTCTCTGGAGTCACTGCAGTGCATCCCCAGTGGTGCCAGTGCACTCTCTGGACTCACTGTACTGCATCCACAGTGGTGCCAGTGCACTCTCTGGACTCACCGCACTGCATCCAGAGTGGTGCCAGTGCACTCTCTAGAGTCATTGCAGTGCATCCCCAGTCGTGCCAGTGCACTCTCTGGACTCACTGCACTGCATCACCAGTGGTGCCAGTGCACTCTCTGGACTCACTGCAGTGCATCCCCAGTGGTGCCAGTGCACTCTCTGGACTCACTGCAGTGCATCCCCAGTGGTGCCAGTGCACTCTCTGGACTCACGGCACTGCATCCAGAGTGGTGCCAGTGCACTCTCTGGACTCACTGCACTGCATCCCCAGTGGTGCCAGTGCACTCTCTGGACTCACTGCAGTGCATCCCCAGTGGTGCCAGTGCACTCTCTGGAGTCACTGCACTGCATCCCCAGTGGTGCCAGTGCACTCTCTGGACTCACTGCACTGCATCCCCAGTGGTGCCAGTGCACTCTCTGGACTCACTGCACTGCATCCCCAGTGGTGCCAGTGCACTCTCTGGACTCACTGCACTGCATCCCCAGTGGTGCCAGTGCACTCTGTGGACGCAATGTACTGCATACCCAGTGGTGCCAGTGCACTCTGTGGACTCACTGCACTGCATCCCCAGTGGAGCCAGTGCACTCTCTGCACTCACTGTACTGCATCCCCAGTGGTGCCAATGCACTCTCTGGACTCACTGCAGTGCATCCCCAGTGGTGCCAGTGCACTCTCTGGACTCACTGCACTGCATCCCCAGTGGTGCCAGTGCACTATCTGGACTCACTGCACTGCATCCCCAATTGATCCAGTGCACTCTCTGGACTCACTGCAGTGCATCCCCAGAGGTGCCAGTGCACTCTCTGGACTCACTGCAGTGCATCCCCAGTGGTGCCAGTGCACTCTCTAGAGTCACTGCAGTGCATCCCCCGTGGTGCCAGTGCACTCTCTAGACTCACTGCACTGCATCCCCAGTGGTGCCAGTGCACTCTCTGGAGTCACTGCACTGCATCCCCAGTGGTGCCAGTGCACTCTCTGGACTCACCGCACTGCATCCCCAGTGGTGCCAGTGCACTCTCTGGAGTCACTGCAGTGCATCCCCAGTGGTGCCAGGGCACTCTCTGGACTTACAGCACTGCATCCCCAGTGGTGCCAGTGCACTCTCTGGACTCACTGCGCTGCATCCCCAGTGGTGCCAGTGCACTCTCTGGAGTCTCTGCAGTGCATCCCCAGTGGTGCCAGTGCACTTTCTGGACTCACTGTACTGCATCCCCAAGGTGCCAGTGCACTCTCTGGACTCACTGCACTGCATCCCCAGTGGTGCCAGTGCACTCTCTGGACTCACTGCAGTACATCCCCAATGGTGCCAGTGTACTCTCTGCACTCACTGCAGTGCATCCCCAGTGGTGACAGTGCACTCTCTGGACTCACTGCAGTGCATCCTCAGTGGTGCCAGTGCACTCTATGTAGTCATTGCGCTGCATCCGCAGTGGTGCCAGTGCACTCTCTGGACTCACTGCACTGCATCCCCAGTGGTGCCAGTGCACTCTCTGGACTCACTGCACTGCATCCCCAGTGGTGCCAGTGCAATCTCTGGACTCACTGCACTGCATCCCCAGTGGTGCCAGTGCACTCTCTGGACTCACTGCACTGCATCCCCAAGGTGCCAGTGCACTCTCTGGACTCACTGCACTGCATCCCCAGTGGTGCCAGTGCAGTCTCTGGACTCACTGCACTGCATCCCCAGTGGTGCCAGTGCACTCTCTGGACTCACTGCAGTGCATCCCCAGTGGTGCCAGTGCACTCTCTTGACTCACTACACTGCATCCCCAGTGGTGACAGTGCACTCTCTGGACTCACTACAATGCATCCCCAGTGGTGCAGTGCACTCTCTAGAGTCACTGCAGTGCATCCCCAGTGCTGACAGTGCACTCTCTGGACTCACTGCACTGCATCCCCAGTGGTGCCAGTGCACTCTCTGGACTCACTGCAGTGCATCCCCAGTGGTGCCAGTGCACTCTATGGACTCCCCGCACTGCATCCCCAGTGGTGCCAGTGCACTGTCTGGACTCACTGCAGTGCATCCCCAGAGGTGCCAGTGTACTCTCTGCACTCACTGCAGTGCATCCCCAGTGGTGCCAGTGCACTCTCTGGACTAAATGAACTGCATCCCCAATTGATCCAGTGCACTCTCCGGACTCACTGCACTGCATCCCCAGTGGTGCCAGTGCACTCTCTAGAGTCAATGCAGTGCATCCCCAGTGGTGCCAGTTCACTCTCTGGAGTCACTGTACTGCATCCCCAGTGGTGCCAGTGCACTCTCTGGACTCACTGCACTGCATCCCCAGTGGTGCCAGTGCACTCTCTGGACTAACTGAACTGCATCCCCAATTGATCCAGTGCACTCTCTGGACTCACCGCGCTGCATCCAGAGTGGTGCCAGTGCACTCTCTAGAGTCACTGCAGTGCATCCCCAGTGGTGCCAGTGCACTCTCTGGACTCACTGCACTGCATCACCAGTGGTGCCAGTGCACTCTGTGGACTCACTGCACTGCATCCCCAGTGGTGCCAGTGCACTCTCTGGACTCACTGCACTGCATCCAGAGTGGTGCCAGTGCACTCTCTGGACTCACTGCAGTGCATCCCCAGTGGTGCCAGTGCTTTCTCTGGAGTCACTGCACTGCATCCCCAGTGGTGCCAGTGCACTCTCTGGACTCACTGCAGTGCATCCACAGTGGTGCCAGTGCACTCTATGTAGTCATTGCGCTGCATCTCCAGTGGTGCCAGTGCACTCTCTGGACTCACTGCACTGCATCCCCAGTGGTGCCAGTGCACTCTCTGGACTCACAGCACTGCATCCCCCGTGGTGCCAGTGCACTCTCTGGACTCACTGCACTGCATCCCCAGTGGTGCCAGTGCAGTCCCTGGACTCACTGCAGTGCATCCCCAGTGGTGACAGTGCACTCTCTGGACTCACTACACTGCATCCCCAGTGGTGACAGTGCACTCTCTGGACTCACTACACTGCATCCCCAGTGGTGCAGTGCACTCTCTAGAGTCACTGCAGTGCATCCACAGTGGTGCCAGTGCACTCTCTGGACACACTTCACTGCATCCCCAGTGGTGCCAGTGCACTCTCTGGACTCACTGCACTGCATCCCCAGTGGTGCCAGTGCACTCTGTGGACTTACTGTACTGCATCCCCAGTGGTGCCAGTGCACTCTCTGGACTCACCGCACGGCATCCCCAGTGGTGCCAGTGCACTCTCTGGACTCACTGCACTGCATCCCCAGAGGTGCCAGTGCACTCTCTGCACTCACTGCAGTGCATCCCCAGTGGTGCCAGTGCACTCTCTGGACTCTCTGCAGTGCATCCCCAGTGGTGCCAGTGCACTCTATGGACTCACTGCACTGCATCCCCAGTGGTGCCAGTGCACTCTCTGGATTCACTGCACTGCATCCCCAGTGGTTCCAGTGCACTCTCTGGACTCACTGCACTGCATCCCCAGTGGTGCCAGTGCACTCTCTGGACTCACTGCACTGCATCCCCAGTGGTGCCAGTGCACTCTCTGGACTCACCGCACTGCATCCAGAGTGGTGCCAGTGCACTCTCTGGACTCACTGTACTGCATTCCCAGTGGTGCCAGTGCACTCTCTGGACTCACTGCACTGCATCCCCAGTGGTGCCAGTGCACTCTCTGGACTCACTGCACTGCATCCCCAGTGGTGCCAGTGCACTCTCTGGACTCACTGCACTGCATCCCCAGTGGTGCCAGTGCTCTCTCTGGACTCACTGCACTGCATCCCCAGTGGTGCCAGTGCACTCTCTGGACTCACTGCACTGCATCCCCAGTGGTGCCAGTGCACTCTCTGGACTCATTGCACTGCATCCACAGTGGTGCCAGTGCACTCTCTGGAGTCACTGCAGTGCATCCCCCGTGGTGCCAGTGCACTCTCTGGACTCACTACACTGCATCACCAGTGGTGCCAGTGCACTCTCTGGAGTCACTGCACTGCATCCCCAGTGGTGCCAGTGCACTCTCTGGACTCACCGCACTGCATCCAGACTGGTGCCAGTGCACTCTCTGGAGTCACTGCAGTGCATCCCCAGTGGTGCCAGTGCACTCTCTGGACTCACTGCGCTGCATCCCCAGTGGTGCCAGTGCACTCTCTGGAGTCTCTGCAGTGCATCCCCAGTGGTGCCAGTGCACTCTCTGGACTAACTGAACTGCATCCCCAATTGATCCAGTGCACTCTCTGGACTCACTGCACTGCATCCCCAGTGGTGCCAGTACACTCTCTGGACTCACTGCAGTGCATCCCCAGTGGTGCCAGTGCACTCTCTGGACTCACTGTACTGCATCCACAGTGGCGCCAGTGCACTCTCTGGACTCACCGCACTGCATCCAGAGTGGTGCCAGTGCACTCTCTGGACTCACTGCACTGCATCCCCAGTGGTGCCAGTGCACTCTCTGGACTCACTGCAGTGCATCCCCAGTGGTGCCAGTGCACTCTCTGGACTCACTACACTGCATCCCCAGTGGTGCCAGTGCACTCTCTGGACTCACAGCAGTGAATCCCCAGTGGTGCCAGTGCACTCTCTGGACTCACAGCACTGCATCCCCAGTGGTGCCAGTGCACTCTCTGTAGTCATTGCGCTGCATCCCCAGTGGTACCAGTGCACTCTCTGGACTCACTGCACTGCACCCCCAATGGGGCCAGTGCACTCTCTGGAGTCATTTCAGTGCATCTCCAGTGGTGCCAGTGCACTCTATGGACTCACTGCACTGCATCCCCAGTGGTGCCAGTGCACTCTCTGGACTCACTGCACTGCATCCCCAGTGGTGCCAATGCACTCTCTGGACTCACTGCACTGCATCCCCAAGGTGCCAGTGCACTCTCTGCACTCACTACACTGCATCCCCAGTGGTGCCAGTGCACTCTCTGGACTCACTGCAGTGCATCCCCAGTGGTACCAGTGCACTCTCTGCACTCACTGCAGTGCATCCCCAGTGGTGCCAGTGCACTCTCTGGACTCAGTGCAGTGCATCCCCAGTGGTGCCAGTTCACTCTCTGGAGTCACTGTACTACATCCCCAGTGGTGCCAGTGCACTCTCTGGACTCACTGCACTGCATCACCAGTGGTGCCAGTGCACTCTCTGGACTAACTGAACTGCATCCCCAATTGATCCAGTGCACTCTCTGGACTCACTGCACTGCATCCCCAGTGCTGACAGTGCACTCTCTGGAGTCACTGCAGTGCATCCCCAGTGGTGCCAGTGCACTCTCTGGACTCACTGTACTGCATCCACAGTGGTGCCAGTGCACTCTCTGGACTCACCGCACTGCATCCAGAGTGGTGCCAGTGCACTCTCTAGAGTCATTGCAGTGCATCCCCAGTCGTGCCAGTGCACTCTCTGGACTCACTGCACTGCATCACCAGTGGTGCCAGTGCACTCTCTGGACTCACTGCAGTGCATCCCCAGTGGTGCCAGTGCACTCTCTGGACTCACTGCAGTGCATCCCCAGTGGTGCCAGTGCACTCTCTGGACTCACGGCACTGCATCCAGAGTGGTGCCAGTGCACTCTCTGGACTCACTGCACTGCATCCCCAGTGGTGCCAGTGCACTCTCTGGACTCACTGCAGTGCATCCCCAGTGGTGCCAGTGCACTCTCTGGAGTCACTGCACTGCATCCCCAGTGGTGCCAGTGCACTCTCTGGACTCACTGCACTGCATCCCCAGTGGTGCCAGTGCACTCTCTGGACTCACTGCACTGCATCCCCAGTGGTGCCAGTGCACTCTCTGGACTCACTGCACTGCATCCCCAGTGGTGCCAGTGCACTCTGTGGACGCAATGTACTGCATACCCAGTGGTGCCAGTGCACTCTGTGGACTCACTGCACTGCATCCCCAGTGGAGCCAGTGCACTCTCTGCACTCACTGTACTGCATCCCCAGTGGTGCCAATGCACTCTCTGGACTCACTGCAGTGCATCCCCAGTGGTGCCAGTGCACTCTCTGGACTCACTGCACTGCATCCCCAGTGGTGCCAGTGCACTATCTGGACTCACTGCACTGCATCCCCAATTGATCCAGTGCACTCTCTGGACTCACTGCAGTGCATCCCCAGTGGTGCCAGTGCACTCTCTGGACTCACTGCAGTGCATCCCCAGTGGTGCCAGTGCACTCTATGCAGTCATTGTGCTGCATCCCCAGTGGTGCCAGTGCACTCTCTGGACTCACTGCAGTGCATCACCAGTGGTGCCAGTGCACCCTCCGGACTCACTGCAGTGCATCCCCAGTGGTGCCAGTGCACTCTCTGGACTCACAGCAGTGAATCCCCAGTGGTGCCAGTGCACTCTCTGGACTCACTGCACTGCATCCCCAGTGGTGCCAGTGCACTCTCTGGACTCACTGCACTGCATCCCCAGTGGTGCCAGTGCACTCTCTGGACTCACTGCACTGCATCCCCAGTGGTGCCAGTGCTCTCTCTGGACTCACTGCAGTGCATCCCCAGTGGTGCCAGTGCACTCTCTGGACTCACTGCACTGCATCCCCAGTGGTGCCAGTGCACTCTCTGGACTCGCTGCAGTGCATCCCCAGTGGTGCCAGTGCACTCTCTGGACTCACTGCACTGCATTCCCAGTGGTGCCAGTGCACTCTCTGGACTCACTGCACTGCATCCCCAAGGTGCCAGTGCACTCTCTGGACTCACTGCACTGCATCCCCAGTGGTGCCAGTGCAGTCTCTGGACTCACTGCACTGCATCCCCAGTGGTGCCAGTGCACTCTCTGCACTCACTGCAGTGCATCCCCAGTGGTGCCAGTGCACTCTCTTGACTCACTACACTGCATCCCCAGTGGTGACAGTGCACTCTCTGGACTCACTACAATGCATCCCCAGTGGTGCAGTGCACTCTCTAGAGTCACTGCAGTGCATCCCCAGTGCTGACAGTGCACTCTCTGGACTCACTGCACTGCATCCCCAGTGGTGCCAGTGCACTCTCTGGACTCACTGCAGTGCATCCCCAGTGGTGCCAGTGCACTCTATGGACTCCCCGCACTGCATCCCCAGTGGTGCCAGTGCACTGTCTGGACTCACTGCAGTGCATCCCCAGAGGTGCCAGTGTACTCTCTGCACTCACTGCAGTGCATCCCCAGTGGTGCCAGTGCACTCTCTGGACTAAATGAACTGCATCCCCAATTGATCCAGTGCACTCTCCGGACTCACTGCACTGCATCCCCAGTGGTGCCAGTGCACTCTCTAGAGTCAATGCAGTGCATCCCCAGTGGTGCCAGTTCACTCTCTGGAGTCACTGTACTGCATCCCCAGTGGTGCCAGTGCACTCTCTGGACTCACTGCACTGCATCCCCAGTGGTGCCAGTGCACTCTCTGGACTAACTGAACTGCATCCCCAATTGATCCAGTGCACTCTCTGGACTCACCGCGCTGCATCCAGAGTGGTGCCAGTGCACTCTCTAGAGTCACTGCAGTGCATCCCCAGTGGTGCCAGTGCACTCTCTGGACTCACTGCACTGCATCACCAGTGGTGCCAGTGCACTCTGTGGACTCACTGCACTGCATCCCCAGTGGTGCCAGTGCACTCTCTGGACTCACTGCACTGCATCCAGAGTGGTGCCAGTGCACTCTCTGGACTCACTGCAGTGCATCCCCAGTGGTGCCAGTGCTTTCTCTGGAGTCACTGCACTGCATCCCCAGTGGTGCCAGTGCACTCTCTGGACTCACTGCAGTGCATCCACAGTGGTGCCAGTGCACTCTATGTAGTCATTGCGCTGCATCTCCAGTGGTGCCAGTGCACTCTCTGGACTCACTGCACTGCATCCCCAGTGGTGCCAGTGCACTCTCTGGACTCACAGCACTGCATCCCCAGTGGTGCCAGTGCACTCTCTGGACTCACTGCACTGCATCCCCAGTGGTGCCAGTGCAGTCCCTGGACTCACTGCAGTGCATCCCCAGTGGTGACAGTGCACTCTCTGGACTCACTACACTGCATCCCCAGTGGTGACAGTGCACTCTCTGGACTCACTACACTGCATCCCCAGTGGTGCAGTGCACTCTCTAGAGTCACTGCAGTGCATCCACAGTGGTGCCAGTGCACTCTCTGGACACACTTCACTGCATCCCCAGTGGTGCCAGTGCACTCTCTGGACTCACTGCACTGCATCCCCAGTGGTGCCAGTGCACTCTCTGGATTCACTGCACTGCATCCCCAGTGGTTCCAGTGCACTCTCTGGACTCACTGCACTGCATCCCCAGTGGTGCCAGTGCACTCTCTGGACTCACTGCAGTGCATCCCCAGTGGTGCCAGTGCACTCTCTGGACTCACCGCACTGCATCCAGAGTGGTGCCAGTGCACTCTCTGGACTCACTGTACTGCATTCCCAGTGGTGCCAGTGCACTCTCTGGACTCACTGCACTGCATCCCCAGTGGTGCCAGTGCACTCTCTGGACTCACTGCACTGCATCCCCAGTGGTGCCAGTGCACTCTCTGGACTCACTGCACTGCATCCCCAGTGGTGCCAGTGCACTCTCTGGACTCACTGCACTGCATCCCCAGTGGTGCCAGTGCACTCTCTGGACTCATTGCACTGCATCCACAGTGGTGCCAGTGCACTCTCTGGAGTCACTGCAGTGCATCCCCCGTGGTGCCAGTGCACTCTCTGGACTCACTACACTGCATCACCAGTGGTGCCAGTGCACTCTCTGGAGTCACTGCACTGCATCCCCAGTGGTGCCAGTGCACTCTCTGGACTCACCGCACTGCATCCAGACTGGTGCCAGTGCACTCTCTGGAGTCACTGCAGTGCATCCCCAATTGATCCAGTGCACTCTCTGGACTCACTGCACTGCATCCCCAGTGGTGCCAGTACACTCTCTGGACTCACTGCAGTGCATCCCCAGTGGTGCCAGTGCACTCTCTGGACTCACTGTACTGCATCCACAGTGGCGCCAGTGCACTCTCTGGACTCACTGCACTGCATCCAGAGTGGTGCCAGTGCACTCTCTGGACTCACTGCACTGCATCCCCAGTGGTGCCAGTGCACTCTCTGGACTCACTGCAGTGCATCCCCAGTGGTGCCAGTGCACTCTCTGGACTCACTACACTGCATCCCCAGTGGTGCCAGTGCACTCTCTGGACTCACTGCAGTGCATCCCCAGTGGTGCCAGTGCACTCTCTGGACTCACCGCACTGCATCCAGAGTGGTGCCAGTGCACTCTCTGGACTCACTGTACTGCATTCCCAGTGGTGCCAGTGCACTCTCTGGACTCACTGCACTGCATCCCCAGTGGTGCCAGTGCACTCTCTGGACTCACTGCACTGCATCCCCAGTGGTGCCAGTGCTCTCTCTGGACTCACTGCACTGCATCCCCAGTGGTGCCAGTGCACTCTCTGGACTCACTGCACTGCATCCCCAGTGGTGCCAGTGCACTCTCTGGACTCATTGCACTGCATCCACAGTGGTGCCAGTGCACTCTCTGGAGTCACTGCAGTGCATCCCCCGTGGTGCCAGTGCACTCTCTGGACTCACTACACTGCATCACCAGTGGTGCCAGTGCACTCTCTGGAGTCACTGCACTGCATCCCCAGTGGTGCCAGTGCACTCTCTGGACTCACCGCACTGCATCCAGACTGGTGCCAGTGCACTCTCTGGAGTCACTGCAGTGCATCCCCAATTGATCCAGTGCACTCTCTGGACTCACTGCACTGCATCCCCAGTGGTGCCAGTACACTCTCTGGACTCACTGCAGTGCATCCCCAGTGGTGCCAGTGCACTCTCTGGACTCACTGTACTGCATCCACAGTGGCGCCAGTGCACTCTCTGGACTCACTGCACTGCATCCAGAGTGGTGCCAGTGCACTCTCTGGACTCACTGCACTGCATCCCCAGTGGTGCCAGTGCACTCTCTGGACTCACTGCAGTGCATCCCCAGTGGTGCCAGTGCACTCTCTGGACTCACTACACTGCATCCCCAGTGGTGCCAGTGCACTCTCTGGACTCACAGCAGTGAATCCCCAGTGGTGCCAGTGCACTCTCTGGACTCACAGCACTGCATCCCCAGTGGTGCCAGTGCACTCTCTGTAGTCATTGCGCTGCATCCCCAGTGGTACCAGTGCACTCTCTGGACTCACTGCACTGCACCCCCAATGGGGCCAGTGCACTCTCTGGAGTCATTTCAGTGCATCTCCAGTGGTGCCAGTGCACTCTATGGACTCACTGCACTGCATCCCCAGTGGTGCCAGTGCACTCTCTGGACTCACTGCACTGCATCCCCAGTGGTGCCAATGCACTCTCTGGACTCACTGCACTGCATCCCCAAGGTGCCAGTGCACTCTCTGCACTCACTACACTGCATCCCCAGTGGTGCCAGTGCACTCTCTGGACTCACTGCAGTGCATCCCCAGTGGTGCCAGTGCACTCTCTGCACTCACTGCAGTGCATCCCCAGTGGTGCCAGTGCACTCTCTGGACTCAGTGCAGTGCATCCCCAGTGGTGCCAGTTCACTCTCTGGAGTCACTGTACTACATCCCCAGTGGTGCCAGTGCACTCTCTGGACTCACTGCACTGCATCACCAGTGGTGCCAGTGCACTCTCTGGACTAACTGAACTGCATCCCCAATTGATCCAGTGCACTCTCTGGACTCACTGCACTGCATCCCCAGTGCTGACAGTGCACTCTCTGGAGTCACTGCAGTGCATCCCCAGTGGTGCCAGTGCACTCTCTGGACTCACTGTACTGCATCCACAGTGGTGCCAGTGCACTCTCTGGACTCACCGCACTGCATCCAGAGTGGTGCCAGTGCACTCTCTAGAGTCATTGCAGTGCATCCCCAGTCGTGCCAGTGCACTCTCTGGACTCACTGCACTGCATCACCAGTGGTGCCAGTGCACTCTCTGGACTCACTGCAGTGCATCCCCAGTGGTGCCAGTGCACTCTCTGGACTCACTGCAGTGCATCCCCAGTGGTGCCAGTGCACTCTCTGGACTCACGGCACTGCATCCAGAGTGGTGCCAGTGCACTCTCTGGACTCACTGCACTGCATCCCCAGTGGTGCCAGTGCACTCTCTGGACTCACTGCAGTGCATCCCCAGTGGTGCCAGTGCACTCTCTGGAGTCACTGCACTGCATCCCCAGTGGTGCCAGTGCACTCTCTGGACTCACTGCACTGCATCCCCAGTGGTGCCAGTGCACTCTCTGGACTCACTGCACTGCATCCCCAGTGGTGCCAGTGCACTCTCTGGACTCACTGCACTGCATCCCCAGTGGTGCCAGTGCACTCTCTGGACTCACTGCACTGCATCCCCAGTGGTGCCAGTGCACTCTGTGGACGCAATGTACTGCATACCCAGTGGTGCCAGTGCACTCTGTGGACTCACTGCACTGCATCCCCAGTGGAGCCAGTGCACTCTCTGCACTCACTGTACTGCATCCCCAGTGGTGCCAGTGTACTCTCTGGACTCACTGCAGTGCATCCCCAGTGGTGCCAGTGCACTCTCTGGACTCACTGCACTGCATCCCCAGTGGTGCCAGTGCACTATCTGGACTCACTGCACTGCATCCCCAATTGATCCAGTGCACTCTCTGGACTCACTGCAGTGCATCCCCAGTGGTGCCAGTGCACTCTCTGGACTCACTGCAGTGCATCCCCAGTGGTGCCAGTGCACTCTATGCAGTCATTGTGCTGCATCCCCAGTGGTGCCAGTGCACTCTCTGGACTCACTGCAGTGCATCACCAGTGGTGCCAGTGCACCCTCCGGACTCACTGCAGTGCATCCCCAGTGGTGCCAGTGCACTCTCTGGACTCACAGCAGTGAATCCCCAGTGGTGCCAGTGCACTCTCTGGACTCACTGCACTGCATCCCCAGTGGTGCCAGTGCACTCTCTGGACTCACTGCACTGCATCCCCAGTGGTGCCAGTGCACTCTCTGGACTCACTGCACTGCATCCCCAGTGGTGCCAGTGCTCTCTCTGGACTCACTGCAGTGCATCCCCAGTGGTGCCAGTGCACTCTCTGGACTCACTGCACTGCATCCCCAGTGGTGCCAGTGCACTCTCTGGACTCGCTGCAGTGCATCCCCAGTGGTGCCAGTGCACTCTCTGGACTCACTGCACTGCATTCCCAGTGGTGCCAGTGCACTCTCTGTAGTCGTTGCGCTGCATCCCCAGTGGTGCCAGTGCACTCTCTGGACTCACTGCAGTGCATCACCAGTGGTGCCAGTGCACTCTCTGGAGTCACTGCACTGCATCCCCAGTGGTGCCAGTGCACTCTGTGGACTCACTGCACTGCATCCCCAGTGGTGCCAGTGCACTCTCTGGACTCACTGCACTGCATCCCCAGTGGTGCCAGTGCACTCTCTGGACTCACTGCACTGCATCCCTAGTGGTGCCAGTGCACTCTCTGGACTCACTGCACTGCATCCCCAGTGGTGCCAGTGCACTCTCTGGACTCACTGCACTGCATCCCCAGTGGTGCCAGTGCAATCTCTGGACTCACTGCACTGCATCCCCAGTGGTGCCAGTGCACTCTCTGGACTCACTGCACTGCATCCCCAAGGTGCCAGTGCACTCTCTGGACTCACTGCACTGCATCCCCAGTGGTGCCAGTGCAGTCTCTGGACTCACTGCACTGCATCCCCAGTGGTGCCAGTGCACTCTCTGGACTCACTGCAGTGCATCCCCAGTGGTGCCAGTGCACTCTCTTGACTCACTACACTGCATCCCCAGTGGTGACAGTGCACTCTCTGGACTCACTACAATGCATCCCCAGTGGTGCAGTGCACTCTCTAGAGTCACTGCAGTGCATCCCCAGTGCTGACAGTGCACTCTCTGGACTCACTGCACTGCATCCCCAGTGGTGCCAGTGCACTCTCTGGACTCACTGCAGTGCATCCCCAGTGGTGCCAGTGCACTCTATGGACTCCCCGCACTGCATCCCCAGTGGTGCCAGTGCACTGTCTGGACTCACTGCAGTGCATCCCCAGAGGTGCCAGTGTACTCTCTGCACTCACTGCAGTGCATCCCCAGTGGTGCCAGTGCACTCTCTGGACTAAATGAACTGCATCCCCAATTGATCCAGTGCACTCTCCGGACTCACTGCACTGCATCCCCAGTGGTGCCAGTGCACTCTCTAGAGTCAATGCAGTGCATCCCCAGTGGTGCCAGTTCACTCTCTGGAGTCACTGTACTGCATCCCCAGTGGTGCCAGTGCACTCTCTGGACTCACTGCACTGCATCCCCAGTGGTGCCAGTGCACTCTCTGGACTAACTGAACTGCATCCCCAATTGATCCAGTGCACTCTCTGGACTCACCGCGCTGCATCCAGAGTGGTGCCAGTGCACTCTCTAGAGTCACTGCAGTGCATCCCCAGTGGTGCCAGTGCACTCTCTGGACTCACTGCACTGCATCACCAGTGGTGCCAGTGCACTCTGTGGACTCACTGCACTGCATCCCCAGTGGTGCCAGTGCACTCTCTGGACTCACTGCACTGCATCCAGAGTGGTGCCAGTGCACTCTCTGGACTCACTGCAGTGCATCCCCAGTGGTGCCAGTGCTTTCTCTGGAGTCACTGCACTGCATCCCCAGTGGTGCCAGTGCACTCTCTGGACTCACTGCAGTGCATCCACAGTGGTGCCAGTGCACTCTATGTAGTCATTGCGCTGCATCTCCAGTGGTGCCAGTGCACTCTCTGGACTCACTGCACTGCATCCCCAGTGGTGCCAGTGCACTCTCTGGACTCACAGCACTGCATCCCCCGTGGTGCCAGTGCACTCTCTGGACTCACTGCACTGCATCCCCAGTGGTGCCAGTGCAGTCCCTGGACTCACTGCAGTGCATCCCCAGTGGTGACAGTGCACTCTCTGGACTCACTACACTGCATCCCCAGTGGTGACAGTGCACTCTCTGGACTCACTACACTGCATCCCCAGTGGTGCAGTGCACTCTCTAGAGTCACTGCAGTGCATCCACAGTGGTGCCAGTGCACTCTCTGGACACACTTCACTGCATCCCCAGTGGTGCCAGTGCACTCTCTGGACTCACTGCACTGCATCCCCAGTGGTGCCAGTGCACTCTGTGGACTTACTGTACTGCATCCCCAGTGGTGCCAGTGCACTCTCTGGACTCACCGCACGGCATCCCCAGTGGTGCCAGTGCACTCTCTGGACTCACTGCACTGCATCCCCAGAGGTGCCAGTGCACTCTCTGCACTCACTGCAGTGCATCCCCAGTGGTGCCAGTGCACTCTCTGGACTCTCTGCAGTGCATCCCCAGTGGTGCCAGTGCACTCTATGGACTCACTGCACTGCATCCCCAGTGGTGCCAGTGCACTCTCTGGATTCACTGCACTGCATCCCCAGTGGTTCCAGTGCACTCTCTGGACTCACTGCACTGCATCCCCAGTGGTGCCAGTGCACTCTCTGGACTCACTGCACTGCATCCCCAGTGGTGCCAGTGCACTCTCTGGACTCACCGCACTGCATCCAGAGTGGTGCCAGTGCACTCTCTGGACTCACTGTACTGCATTCCCAGTGGTGCCAGTGCACTCTCTGGACTCACTGCACTGCATCCCCAGTGGTGCCAGTGCACTCTCTGGACTCACTGCACTGCATCCCCAGTGGTGCCAGTGCACTCTCTGGACTCACTGCACTGCATCCCCAGTGGTGCCAGTGCTCTCTCTGGACTCACTGCACTGCATCCCCAGTGGTGCCAGTGCACTCTCTGGACTCACTGCACTGCATCCCCAGTGGTGCCAGTGCACTCTCTGGACTCATTGCACTGCATCCACAGTGGTGCCAGTGCACTCTCTGGAGTCACTGCAGTGCATCCCCCGTGGTGCCAGTGCACTCTCTGGACTCACTACACTGCATCACCAGTGGTGCCAGTGCACTCTCTGGAGTCACTGCACTGCATCCCCAGTGGTGCCAGTGCACTCTCTGGACTCACCGCACTGCATCCAGACTGGTGCCAGTGCACTCTCTGGAGTCACTGCAGTGCATCCCCAGTGGTGCCAGTGCACTCTCTGGACTCACTGCGCTGCATCCCCAGTGGTGCCAGTGCACTCTCTGGAGTCTCTGCAGTGCATCCCCAGTGGTGCCAGTGCACTCTCTGGACTAACTGAACTGCATCCCCAATTGATCCAGTGCACTCTCTGGACTCACTGCACTGCATCCCCAGTGGTGCCAGTACACTCTCTGGACTCACTGCAGTGCATCCCCAGTGGTGCCAGTGCACTCTCTGGACTCACTGTACTGCATCCACAGTGGCGCCAGTGCACTCTCTGGACTCACCGCACTGCATCCAGAGTGGTGCCAGTGCACTCTCTGGACTCACTGCACTGCATCCCCAGTGGTGCCAGTGCACTCTCTGGACTCACTGCAGTGCATCCCCAGTGGTGCCAGTGCACTCTCTGGACTCACTACACTGCATCCCCAGTGGTGCCAGTGCACTCTCTGGACTCACAGCAGTGAATCCCCAGTGGTGCCAGTGCACTCTCTGGACTCACAGCACTGCATCCCCAGTGGTGCCAGTGCACTCTCTGTAGTCATTGCGCTGCATCCCCAGTGGTACCAGTGCACTCTCTGGACTCACTGCACTGCACCCCCAATGGGGCCAGTGCACTCTCTGGAGTCATTTCAGTGCATCTCCAGTGGTGCCAGTGCACTCTATGGACTCACTGCACTGCATCCCCAGTGGTGCCAGTGCACTCTCTGGACTCACTGCACTGCATCCCCAGTGGTGCCAATGCACTCTCTGGACTCACTGCACTGCATCCCCAAGGTGCCAGTGCACTCTCTGCACTCACTACACTGCATCCCCAGTGGTGCCAGTGCACTCTCTGGACTCACTGCAGTGCATCCCCAGTGGTACCAGTGCACTCTCTGCACTCACTGCAGTGCATCCCCAGTGGTGCCAGTGCACTCTCTGGACTCAGTGCAGTGCATCCCCAGTGGTGCCAGTTCACTCTCTGGAGTCACTGTACTACATCCCCAGTGGTGCCAGTGCACTCTCTGGACTCACTGCACTGCATCACCAGTGGTGCCAGTGCACTCTCTGGACTAACTGAACTGCATCCCCAATTGATCCAGTGCACTCTCTGGACTCACTGCACTGCATCCCCAGTGCTGACAGTGCACTCTCTGGAGTCACTGCAGTGCATCCCCAGTGGTGCCAGTGCACTCTCTGGACTCACTGTACTGCATCCACAGTGGTGCCAGTGCACTCTCTGGACTCACCGCACTGCATCCAGAGTGGTGCCAGTGCACTCTCTAGAGTCATTGCAGTGCATCCCCAGTCGTGCCAGTGCACTCTCTGGACTCACTGCACTGCATCACCAGTGGTGCCAGTGCACTCTCTGGACTCACTGCAGTGCATCCCCAGTGGTGCCAGTGCACTCTCTGGACTCACTGCAGTGCATCCCCAGTGGTGCCAGTGCACTCTCTGGACTCACGGCACTGCATCCAGAGTGGTGCCAGTGCACTCTCTGGACTCACTGCACTGCATCCCCAGTGGTGCCAGTGCACTCTCTGGACTCACTGCAGTGCATCCCCAGTGGTGCCAGTGCACTCTCTGGAGTCACTGCACTGCATCCCCAGTGGTGCCAGTGCACTCTCTGGACTCACTGCACTGCATCCCCAGTGGTGCCAGTGCACTCTCTGGACTCACTGCACTGCATCCCCAGTGGTGCCAGTGCACTCTCTGGACTCACTGCACTGCATCCCCAGTGGTGCCAGTGCACTCTGTGGACGCAATGTACTGCATACCCAGTGGTGCCAGTGCACTCTGTGGACTCACTGCACTGCATCCCCAGTGGAGCCAGTGCACTCTCTGCACTCACTGTACTGCATCCCCAGTGGTGCCAATGCACTCTCTGGACTCACTGCAGTGCATCCCCAGTGGTGCCAGTGCACTCTCTGGACTCACTGCACTGCATCCCCAGTGGTGCCAGTGCACTATCTGGACTCACTGCACTGCATCCCCAATTGATCCAGTGCACTCTCTGGACTCACTGCAGTGCATCCCCAGTGGTGCCAGTGCACTCTCTGGACTCACTGCAGTGCATCCCCAGTGGTGCCAGTGCACTCTATGCAGTCATTGTGCTGCATCCCCAGTGGTGCCAGTGCACTCTCTGGACTCACTGCAGTGCATCACCAGTGGTGCCAGTGCACCCTCCGGACTCACTGCAGTGCATCCCCAGTGGTGCCAGTGCACTCTCTGGACTCACAGCAGTGAATCCCCAGTGGTGCCAGTGCACTCTCTGGACTCACTGCACTGCATCCCCAGTGGTGCCAGTGCACTCTCTGGACTCACTGCACTGCATCCCCAGTGGTGCCAGTGCACTCTCTGGACTCACTGCACTGCATCCCCAGTGGTGCCAGTGCTCTCTCTGGACTCACTGCAGTGCATCCCCAGTGGTGCCAGTGCACTCTCTGGACTCACTGCACTGCATCCCCAGTGGTGCCAGTGCACTCTCTGGACTCGCTGCAGTGCATCCCCAGTGGTGCCAGTGCACTCTCTGGACTCACTGCACTGCATTCCCAGTGGTGCCAGTGCACTCTCTGGACTCACTGCACTGCATCCCCAAGGTGCCAGTGCACTCTCTGGACTCACTGCACTGCATCCCCAGTGGTGCCAGTGCAGTCTCTGGACTCACTGCACTGCATCCCCAGTGGTGCCAGTGCACTCTCTGCACTCACTGCAGTGCATCCCCAGTGGTGCCAGTGCACTCTCTTGACTCACTACACTGCATCCCCAGTGGTGACAGTGCACTCTCTGGACTCACTACAATGCATCCCCAGTGGTGCAGTGCACTCTCTAGAGTCACTGCAGTGCATCCCCAGTGCTGACAGTGCACTCTCTGGACTCACTGCACTGCATCCCCAGTGGTGCCAGTGCACTCTCTGGACTCACTGCAGTGCATCCCCAGTGGTGCCAGTGCACTCTATGGACTCCCCGCACTGCATCCCCAGTGGTGCCAGTGCACTGTCTGGACTCACTGCAGTGCATCCCCAGAGGTGCCAGTGTACTCTCTGCACTCACTGCAGTGCATCCCCAGTGGTGCCAGTGCACTCTCTGGACTAAATGAACTGCATCCCCAATTGATCCAGTGCACTCTCCGGACTCACTGCACTGCATCCCCAGTGGTGCCAGTGCACTCTCTAGAGTCAATGCAGTGCATCCCCAGTGGTGCCAGTTCACTCTCT
Source organism: Anser anser (assembly GCF_964211835.1). NCBI lineage: Eukaryota > Metazoa > Chordata > Aves > Anseriformes > Anatidae > Anser > Anser anser. Next base: position 24,575 of record NW_028153956.1, read on the forward strand.
GGAGTCACTGTACTGCATCCCCAGTGGTGCCAGTGCACTCTCTGGACTCACTGCACTGCATCCCCAGTGGTGCCAGTGCACTCTCTGGACTAACTGAACTGCATCCCCAATTGATCCAGTGCACTCTCTGGACTCACCGCGCTGCATCCAGAGTGGTGCCAGTGCACTCTCTAGAGTCACTGCAGTGCATCCCCAGTGGTGCCAGTGCACTCTCTGGACTCACTGCACTGCATCACCAGTGGTGCCAGTGCACTCTGTGGACTCACTGCACTGCATCCCCAGTGGTGCCAGTGCACTCTCTGGACTCACTGCACTGCATCCAGAGTGGTGCCAGTGCACTCTCTGGACTCACTGCAGTGCATCCCCAGTGGTGCCAGTGCTTTCTCTGGAGTCACTGCACTGCATCCCCAGTGGTGCCAGTGCACTCTCTGGACTCACTGCAGTGCATCCACAGTGGTGCCAGTGCACTCTATGTAGTCATTGCGCTGCATCTCCAGTGGTGCCAGTGCACTCTCTGGACTCACTGCACTGCATCCCCAGTGGTGCCAGTGCACTCTCTGGACTCACAGCACTGCATCCCCAGTGGTGCCAGTGCACTCTCTGGACTCACTGCACTGCATCCCCAGTGGTGCCAGTGCAGTCCCTGGACTCACTGCAGTGCATCCCCAGTGGTGACAGTGCACTCTCTGGACTCACTACACTGCATCCCCAGTGGTGACAGTGCACTCTCTGGACTCACTACACTGCATCCCCAGTGGTGCAGTGCACTCTCTAGAGTCACTGCAGTGCATCCACAGTGGTGCCAGTGCACTCTCTGGACACACTTCACTGCATCCCCAGTGGTGCCAGTGCACTCTCTGGACTCACTGCACTGCATCCCCAGTGGTGCCAGTGCACTCTCTGGATTCACTGCACTGCATCCCCAGTGGTTCCAGTGCACTCTCTGGACTCACTGCACTGCATCCCCAGTGGTGCCAGTGCACTCTCTGGACTCACTGCAGTGCATCCCCAGTGGTGCCAGTGCACTCTCTGGACTCACCGCACTGCATCCAGAGTGGTGCCAGTGCACTCTCTGGACTCACTGTACTGCATTCCCAGTGGTGCCAGTGCACTCTCTGGACTCACTGCACTGCATCCCCAGTGGTGCCAGTGCACTCTCTGGACTCACTGCACTGCATCCCCAGTGGTGCCAGTGCACTCTCTGGACTCACTGCACTGCATCCCCAGTGGTGCCAGTGCACTCTCTGGACTCACTGCACTGCATCCCCAGTGGTGCCAGTGCACTCTCTGGACTCATTGCACTGCATCCACAGTGGTGCCAGTGCACTCTCTGGAGTCACTGCAGTGCATCCCCCGTGGTGCCAGTGCACTCTCTGGACTCACTACACTGCATCACCAGTGGTGCCAGTGCACTCTCTGGAGTCACTGCACTGCATCCCCAGTGGTGCCAGTGCACTCTCTGGACTCACCGCACTGCATCCAGACTGGTGCCAGTGCACTCTCTGGAGTCACTGCAGTGCATCCCCAATTGATCCAGTGCACTCTCTGGACTCACTGCACTGCATCCCCAGTGGTGCCAGTACACTCTCTGGACTCACTGCAGTGCATCCCCAGTGGTGCCAGTGCACTCTCTGGACTCACTGTACTGCATCCACAGTGGCGCCAGTGCACTCTCTGGACTCACTGCACTGCATCCAGAGTGGTGCCAGTGCACTCTCTGGACTCACTGCACTGCATCCCCAGTGGTGCCAGTGCACTCTCTGGACTCACTGCAGTGCATCCCCAGTGGTGCCAGTGCACTCTCTGGACTCACTACACTGCATCCCCAGTGGTGCCAGTGCACTCTCTGGACTCACTGCAGTGCATCCCCAGTGGTGCCAGTGCACTCTCTGGACTCACCGCACTGCATCCAGAGTGGTGCCAGTGCACTCTCTGGACTCACTGTACTGCATTCCCAGTGGTGCCAGTGCACTCTCTGGACTCACTGCACTGCATCCCCAGTGGTGCCAGTGCACTCTCTGGACTCACTGCACTGCATCCCCAGTGGTGCCAGTGCTCTCTCTGGACTCACTGCACTGCATCCCCAGTGGTGCCAGTGCACTCTCTGGACTCACTGCACTGCATCCCCAGTGGTGCCAGTGCACTCTCTGGACTCATTGCACTGCATCCACAGTGGTGCCAGTGCACTCTCTGGAGTCACTGCAGTGCATCCCCCGTGGTGCCAGTGCACTCTCTGGACTCACTACACTGCATCACCAGTGGTGCCAGTGCACTCTCTGGAGTCACTGCACTGCATCCCCAGTGGTGCCAGTGCACTCTCTGGACTCACCGCACTGCATCCAGACTGGTGCCAGTGCACTCTCTGGAGTCACTGCAGTGCATCCCCAATTGATCCAGTGCACTCTCTGGACTCACTGCACTGCATCCCCAGTGGTGCCAGTACACTCTCTGGACTCACTGCAGTGCATCCCCAGTGGTGCCAGTGCACTCTCTGGACTCACTGTACTGCATCCACAGTGGCGCCAGTGCACTCTCTGGACTCACTGCACTGCATCCAGAGTGGTGCCAGTGCACTCTCTGGACTCACTGCACTGCATCCCCAGTGGTGCCAGTGCACTCTCTGGACTCACTGCAGTGCATCCCCAGTGGTGCCAGTGCACTCTCTGGACTCACTACACTGCATCCCCAGTGGTGCCAGTGCACTCTCTGGACTCACAGCAGTGAATCCCCAGTGGTGCCAGTGCACTCTCTGGACTCACAGCACTGCATCCCCAGTGGTGCCAGTGCACTCTCTGTAGTCATTGCGCTGCATCCCCAGTGGTACCAGTGCACTCTCTGGACTCACTGCACTGCACCCCCAATGGGGCCAGTGCACTCTCTGGAGTCATTTCAGTGCATCTCCAGTGGTGCCAGTGCACTCTATGGACTCACTGCACTGCATCCCCAGTGGTGCCAGTGCACTCTCTGGACTCACTGCACTGCATCCCCAGTGGTGCCAATGCACTCTCTGGACTCACTGCACTGCATCCCCAAGGTGCCAGTGCACTCTCTGCACTCACTACACTGCATCCCCAGTGGTGCCAGTGCACTCTCTGGACTCACTGCAGTGCATCCCCAGTGGTGCCAGTGCACTCTCTGCACTCACTGCAGTGCATCCCCAGTGGTGCCAGTGCACTCTCTGGACTCAGTGCAGTGCATCCCCAGTGGTGCCAGTTCACTCTCTGGAGTCACTGTACTACATCCCCAGTGGTGCCAGTGCACTCTCTGGACTCACTGCACTGCATCACCAGTGGTGCCAGTGCACTCTCTGGACTAACTGAACTGCATCCCCAATTGATCCAGTGCACTCTCTGGACTCACTGCACTGCATCCCCAGTGCTGACAGTGCACTCTCTGGAGTCACTGCAGTGCATCCCCAGTGGTGCCAGTGCACTCTCTGGACTCACTGTACTGCATCCACAGTGGTGCCAGTGCACTCTCTGGACTCACCGCACTGCATCCAGAGTGGTGCCAGTGCACTCTCTAGAGTCATTGCAGTGCATCCCCAGTCGTGCCAGTGCACTCTCTGGACTCACTGCACTGCATCACCAGTGGTGCCAGTGCACTCTCTGGACTCACTGCAGTGCATCCCCAGTGGTGCCAGTGCACTCTCTGGACTCACTGCAGTGCATCCCCAGTGGTGCCAGTGCACTCTCTGGACTCACGGCACTGCATCCAGAGTGGTGCCAGTGCACTCTCTGGACTCACTGCACTGCATCCCCAGTGGTGCCAGTGCACTCTCTGGACTCACTGCAGTGCATCCCCAGTGGTGCCAGTGCACTCTCTGGAGTCACTGCACTGCATCCCCAGTGGTGCCAGTGCACTCTCTGGACTCACTGCACTGCATCCCCAGTGGTGCCAGTGCACTCTCTGGACTCACTGCACTGCATCCCCAGTGGTGCCAGTGCACTCTCTGGACTCACTGCACTGCATCCCCAGTGGTGCCAGTGCACTCTCTGGACTCACTGCACTGCATCCCCAGTGGTGCCAGTGCACTCTGTGGACGCAATGTACTGCATACCCAGTGGTGCCAGTGCACTCTGTGGACTCACTGCACTGCATCCCCAGTGGAGCCAGTGCACTCTCTGCACTCACTGTACTGCATCCCCAGTGGTGCCAGTGTACTCTCTGGACTCACTGCAGTGCATCCCCAGTGGTGCCAGTGCACTCTCTGGACTCACTGCACTGCATCCCCAGTGGTGCCAGTGCACTATCTGGACTCACTGCACTGCATCCCCAATTGATCCAGTGCACTCTCTGGACTCACTGCAGTGCATCCCCAGTGGTGCCAGTGCACTCTCTGGACTCACTGCAGTGCATCCCCAGTGGTGCCAGTGCACTCTATGCAGTCATTGTGCTGCATCCCCAGTGGTGCCAGTGCACTCTCTGGACTCACTGCAGTGCATCACCAGTGGTGCCAGTGCACCCTCCGGACTCACTGCAGTGCATCCCCAGTGGTGCCAGTGCACTCTCTGGACTCACAGCAGTGAATCCCCAGTGGTGCCAGTGCACTCTCTGGACTCACTGCACTGCATCCCCAGTGGTGCCAGTGCACTCTCTGGACTCACTGCACTGCATCCCCAGTGGTGCCAGTGCACTCTCTGGACTCACTGCACTGCATCCCCAGTGGTGCCAGTGCTCTCTCTGGACTCACTGCAGTGCATCCCCAGTGGTGCCAGTGCACTCTCTGGACTCACTGCACTGCATCCCCAGTGGTGCCAGTGCACTCTCTGGACTCGCTGCAGTGCATCCCCAGTGGTGCCAGTGCACTCTCTGGACTCACTGCACTGCATTCCCAGTGGTGCCAGTGCACTCTCTGTAGTCGTTGCGCTGCATCCCCAGTGGTGCCAGTGCACTCTCTGGACTCACTGCAGTGCATCACCAGTGGTGCCAGTGCACTCTCTGGAGTCACTGCACTGCATCCCCAGTGGTGCCAGTGCACTCTGTGGACTCACTGCACTGCATCCCCAGTGGTGCCAGTGCACTCTCTGGACTCACTGCACTGCATCCCCAGTGGTGCCAGTGCACTCTCTGGACTCACTGCACTGCATCCCTAGTGGTGCCAGTGCACTCTCTGGACTCACTGCACTGCATCCCCAGTGGTGCCAGTGCACTCTCTGGACTCACTGCACTGCATCCCCAGTGGTGCCAGTGCACTCTCTGGACTCACTGCACTGCACCCCCAGTGGTGCCAGTGCACTCTCTGGACTCACTGCAGTGCATCCCCAGTGGTGCCAGTGCACTCTCTGGACTCACTGCACTGCATCCCCAGTGGTGTCAGTGCACTCTCTGGACTCACTGCACTGCATCCCCAGTGGTGCCAGTGCACTCTCTGGACTCACCGCACTGCACCCCCAGTGGTGCCAGTGCACTCTCTGGACTCACTGCAGTGCATCCCCAGTGGTGCCAGTGCACTCTCTGGAGTCACTGCACTGCATCCCCAGTGGTGCCAGTGCACTCTCTGGACTCACAGCACTGCATCCACAGTGGTGCCAGTGCACTCTATGTAGTCATTGCGCTGCATCCGCAGTGGTGCCAGTGCACTCTCTGGACTCACTGCAGTGCATCCCCAGTGGTGCCAGTGCACTCTCTGGACTCACCGCACTGCACCCCCAGTGGTGCCAGTGCACTCTCTGGACTCACTGCAGTGCATCACCAGTGGTGCCAGTGCACCCTCCGGACTCACTGCAGTGCATCCCCAGTGGTGCCAGTGCACTCTCTGGACTCACAGCAGTGAATCCCCAGTGGTACCAGTGCACTCTCTGGACTCACTGCACTGCATCCCCAGTGGTGCCAGTGCACTCTCTGGACTCACTGCACTGCATCCCCAGTGGTGCCAGTGCACTCTCTGGACTCACTGCACTGCATCCCCAGTGGTGCCAGTGCTCTCTCTGGACTCACTGCAGTGCATCCCCAGTGGTGCCAGTGCACTCTATGGACTCACTGCACTGCATCACCAGTGGTGCCAGTGCACTCTCTGGACTCGCTGCAGTGCATCCCCAGTGGTGCTAGTGCACTCTCTGGACTCACTGCACTGCATTCCCAGTGGTGCCAGTGCACTCTCTGTAGTCATTGCGCTGCATCCCCAGTGGTGCCAGTGCACTCTCTGGACTCACTGCAGTGCATCACCAGTGGTGCCAGTGCACTCTCTGGAGTCACTGCACTGCATCCCCAGTGGTGCCAGTGCACTCTGTGGACTCACTGCACTGCATCCCCAGTGGCGCCAGTGCACTCTCTGGACTCACCGCACTGCATCCCCAGTGGTGCCAGTGCACTCTCTGGACTCACTGCACTGCATCCCCAGTGGTGCCAGTGCACTCTCTGGACTCACTGCACTGCATCCCCAGTGGTGCCAGTGCACTCTCTGGACTCACTGCACTGCATCCCCAGTGGTGCCAGTGCACTCTCTGGACTCACCGCACTGCCCCCCCAGTGGTGCCAGTGCACTCTCTGGACTCACTGCAGTGCATCCCCAGTGGTGCCAGTGCACTCTCTGGACTCACTGCACTGCATCCCCAGTGGTGTCAGTGCACTCTCTGGACTCACTGCACTGCATCCCCAGTGGTGCCAGTGCACTCTCTGGACTCACCGCACTGCACCCCCAGTGGTGCCAGTGCACTCTCTGGACTCACTGCAGTGCATCCCCAGTGGTGACAGTGCACTCTCTGGAGTCACTGCACTGCATCCCCAGTGGTGCCAGTGCACTCTCTGGACTCACTGCACTGCATCCACAGTGGTGCCAGTGCACTCTATGTAGTCATTGCGCTGCATCCCCAGTGGTGCCAGTGCACTCTCTGGACTCACTGCACTGCATCCCCAGTGGTGCCAGTGCACTCTCTGGACTCACTGCACTGCATCCCCAGTGGTGCCAGTGCAATCTCTGGACTCACTGCACTGCATCCCCAGTGGTGCCAGTGCACTCTCTGGACTCACTGCACTGCATCCCCAAGGTGCCAGTGCACTCTCTTGACTCACTACACTGCATCCCCAGTGGTGACAGTGCACTCTCTGGACTCACTACACTGCATCCCCAGTGGTGCAGTGCACTCTCTAGAGTCACTGCAGTGCATCCCCAGTTGTGCCAGTGCACTCTCTGGACTCACTGCACTGCATCCCCAGTGGTGCCAGTGCACTGTCTGGACTCACTGCAGTGCATCCCCAGTGGTGCCAGTGCACTCTATGGACTCCCCGCACTGCATCTCCAGTGGTGCCAGTGCACTCTCTGGACTCACTGCACTGCATCCCCAGTGGTGCCAGTGCACTCTCTGGACTCACTGCACTGCATCACCAGTGGTGCCAGTGCACTCTCTGGAGTCACTGCACTGCATCCCCAGTGGTGCCAGTGCACTCTGTGGACTTACTGTACTGCATCCCCAGTGGTGCCAGTGCACTCTCTGGACTCACCGCACGGCATCCCCAGTGGTGCCAGTGCACTGTCTGGACTCACTGCAGTGCATCCCCAGAGGTGCCAGTGTACTCTCTGCACTCACTGCAGTGCATCCCCAGTGGTGCCAGTGCACTCTCTGGACTAACTGAACTGCATCCCCAATTGATCCAGTGCACTCTCTGGACTCACTGCACTGCATCCCCAGTGGTGCCAGTGCACTCTCTAGAGTCACTGCAGTGCATCCCCAGTGGTGCCAGTGCACTCTCTGGACTCACTGCACCGCATCCCCAGTGGTGCCAGTGCACTCTCTGGACTCACTGCAGTGCATCCCCAGTGGTGCCAGTTCACTCTCTGGAGTCACTGTACTGCATCCCCAGTGGTGCCAGTGCACTCTCTGGACTCACTGCACTGCATCACCAGTGGTGCCAGTTCACTCTCTGGACTAACTGAACTGCATCCCCAATTGATCCAGTGCACTCTCTGGACTCACCGCGCTGCATCCAGAGTGGTGCCAGTGCACTCTCTAAAGTCACTGCAGTGCATCCCCAGTGGTGCCAGTGCACTCTCTGGACTCACTGCACTGCATCACCAGTGGTGCCAGTGCACTCTCTGGACTCACTGCAGTGCATCCCCAGTGGTGCCAGTGCACTCTGTGGACTCACTGCACTGCATCCCCAGTGGTGCCAGTGCACTCTCTGGACTCACCGCACTGCATCCAGAGTGGTGCCAGTGCACTCTCTGGACTCACTGCAGTGCATCCCCAGTGGTGCCAGTGCACTCTCTGGAGTCACTGCACTGCATCCCCAGTGGTGCCAGTGCACTCTCTGGACTCACTGCAGTGCATCCACAGTGGTGCCAGTGCACTCTATGTAGCCATTGCGCTGCATCCCCAGTGGTGCCAGTGCACTCTCTGGACTCACTGCACTGCATCCCCAGTGGTGCCAGTGCAATCTCTGGACTCACTGCACTGCATCCCCAAGGTGCCAGTGCACTCTCTGGACTCACTGCACTGCATCCCCAGTGGTGCCAGTGCAGTCTCTGGACTCACTGCACTGCATCCCCAGTGGTGCCAGTGCAGTCCCTGGACTCACTGCAGTGCATCCCCAGTGGTGACAGTGCACTCTCTGGACTCACTACACTGCATCCCCAGTGGTGACAGTGCACTCTCTGGACTCACTACACTGCATCCCCAGTGGTGCAGTGCACTCTCTAGAGTCACTGCAGTGCAACCCCAGTGGTGCCAGTGCACTCTCTGGACTCACTTCACTGCATCCCCAGTGGTGCCAGTGCACTCTCTGGACTCACTGCACTGCATCCCCAGTGGTGCCAGTGCACTCTGTGGACTTACTGTACTGCATCCCCAGTGGTGCCAGTGCACTCTCTGGACTCACCGCACGGCATCCCCAGTGGTGCCAGTGCACTCTCTGGACTCACTGCAGTGCATCCCCAGAGGTGCCAGTGTACTCTCTGCACTCACTGCAGTGCATCCCCAGTGGTGCCAGTGCACTCTCTGGACTCTCTGCAGTGCATCCCCAGTGGTGCCAGTGCACTCTATGGACTCACTGCACTGCATCCCCAGTGGTGCCAGTGCACTCTCTGGATTCACTGCACTGCATCCCCAAGGTGCCAGTGCACTCTCTGGACTCACTGCACTGCATCCCCAGTGGTGCCAGTGCACTCTCTGGACTCAGTGCACTGCATCCCCAGTGGTGCCAGTGCACTCTCTGGACTCACCGCACTGCATCCAGAGTGGTGCCAGTGCACTCTCTGGACTCACTGCACTGCATTCCCAGTGGTGCCAGTGCACTCTCTGGACTCACTGCACTGCATCCCCAGTGGTGCCAGTGCTCTCTCTGGACTCACTGCACTGCATCCCCAGTGGTGCCAGTGCACTCTCTGGACTCACTGCACTGCATCCCCAGTGGTGCCAGTGCACTCTCTGGACTCACTGCAGTGCATCCCCAGAGGTGCCAGTGCACTCTCTGGACTCACTGCAGTGCATCCCCAGTGGTGCCAGTGCACTCTCTAGAGTCACTGCAGTGCATCCCCCGTGGTGCCAGTGCACTCTCTAGACTCACTGCACTGCATCACCAGTGGTGCCAGTGCACTCTCTGGAGTCACTGCACTGCATCCCCAGTGGTGCCAGTGCACTCTCTGGACTCACCGCACTGCATCCCCAGTGGTGCCAGTGCACTCTCTGGAGTCACTGCAGTGCATCCCCAGTGGTGCCAGTGCACTCTCTGGACTTACAGCACTGCATCCCCAGTGGTGCCAGTGCACTCTCTGGACTCACTGCGCTGTATCCCCAGTGGTGCCAGTGCACTCTCTGGAGTCTCTGCAGTGCATCCCCAGTGGTGCCAGTGCACTTTCTGGACTCACTGTACTGCATCCCCAAGGTGCCAGTGCACTCTCTGGACTCACTGCACTGCATCCCCAGTGGTGCCAGTGCACTCTCTGGACTCACTGCAGTACATCCCCAATGGTGCCAGTGTACTCTCTGCACTCACTGCAGTGCATCCCCAGTGGGTGACAGTGCACTCTCTGGACTCACTACACTGCATCGCCAGTGGTGCCAGTTCACTCTCTGGAGTCACTGTACTGCATCCCCAGTGGTGCCAGTTCACTCTCTGGACTCACTGCAGTGCATCCCCAGTGGTGCCAGTGCACTCTCTGGACTCACTGCACTGCATCCCCAGTGGTGCCAGTGCACTCTCTGGACTAACTGAACTGCATCCCCAATTGATCCAGTGCACTCTCTGGACTCACTGCACTGCATCCCCAGTGGTGCCAGTGCACTCTCTGGACTCACTGCAGTGCATCCCCAGTGGTGCCAGAGCACTCTCTGGACTCACTGTATTGCATCCACAGTGGCGCCAGTGCACTCTCTGGACTCACCGCACTGCATCCCCAGTGGTGCCAGTGCACTCTCTGGACTCACTGCACTGCATCCCCAGTGGTGCCAGTGCACTCTCTGGACTCACTGCAGTGCATCCCCAGTGGTGCCAGTGCACTCTCTGGACTCACTACACTGCATCCCCAGTGGTGCCAGTGCACTCTCTGGACTCACAGCAGTGAATCCCCAGTGGTGCCAGTGCACTCTCTGGACTCACTGCACTGCATCCCCAGTGGTGCCAGTGCACTCTCTGTAGTCATTGCGCTGCATCACCAGTGGTACCAGTGCACTCTCTGGACTCACTGCACTGCACCCCCAGTGGGGCCAGTGCACTCTCTGGAGTCATTTCAGTGCATCCCCAGTGGTGCCAGTGCACTCTATGGACTCACTGCAGTGCATCCCCAGTGGTGCCAGTGCACTCTCTGGACTCACTGCACTGCATCCCCAGTGGTGCCAATGCACTCTCTGGACTCACTGCACTGCATCCCCAAGGTGCCAGTGCACTCTCTGCACTCACTACACTGCATCCCCAGTGGTGCCAGTGCACTCTCTGGACTCACTGCAGTGCATCCCCAGTGGTGCCAGTGCACTCTCTGGACTCACAGCAGTGCATTCCCATTGGTGCCAGTGCACTCTCTGGACTCACTGCACTGCATCCCCAGTGGTGCCAGTGCACTATCTGGACTCACTGCACTGCATCCCCAGTGCTGACAGTGCACTCTCTGGACTCACTGCACTGCATCCCCAGTGGTGCCAGTGCACTCTCTGGACTCACTGCAGTGCATCCCCAGTGGTGCCAGTGCACTCTCTGGACTCACTGCACTGCATCCCCAGTGGTGCCAGTGCACTCTCTGGAGTCTCTGCAGTGCATCCCCAGTGGTGCCAGTGCACTCTGTGGACTCACTGTACTGCATCCCCAGTGGTGCCAGTGCACTCTCTGGACTCACTGCAGTACATCCCCAATGGTGCCAGTGTACTCTCTGCACTCTCTGCAGTGCATCCCCAGTGGTGCCAGTGCACTCTCTGGACTCACTGCAGTGCATCCCCAGTGGTGCCAGTTCACTCTCTGGAGTCACTGTACTGCATCCCCAGTGGTGCCAGTGCACTCTCTGGACTCACTGCACTGCATCCCCAGTGGTGCCAGTGCACTCTCTGGACTAACTGCACTGCATCCCCAATTGATCCAGTGCACTCTCTGGACTCACTGCACTGCATCCCCAGTGGTGCCAGTGCACTCTCTGGAGTCACTGCAGTGCATCCCCAGTGGTGCCAGTGCACTCTGTGGACTCACTGTACTGCATCCACAGTGGTGCCAGTGCACTCTCTGGACTCACCGCACTGCATCCAGAGTGGTGCCAGTGCACTCTCTAGAGTCATTGCAGTGCATCCCCAGTGGTGCCAGTGCACTCTCTGGACTCACTGCACTGCATCACCAGTGGCGCCAGTGCACTCTCTGGACTCACTGCAGTGCATCCCCAGTGGTGCCAGTGCACTCTCTGGACTCACTGCAGTGCATCCCCAGTGGTGCCAGTGCACTCTCTGGACTCACGGCACTGCATCCAGAGTGGTGCCAGTGCACTCTCTGGACTCACTGCAGTGCATCCCCAGTGGTGCCAGTGCACTCTCTGGAGTCACTGCACTGCATCCCCAGTGGTGCCAGTGCACTCTCTGGACTCACTGCACTGCATCCCCAGTGGTGCCAGTGCACTCTATGTAGTCATTGCGCTGCATCCCCAGTGGTGCCAGTGCACTCTCTGGACTCACTACAGTGCATCCCCAGTGGTGCCAGTGCACTCTGTGGACTCACTGCACTGCATCTCCAGTGGTGCCTGTGCACTCAGTGGACGCAATGTACTGCATACCCAGTGGTGCCAGTGCACTCTGTGGACTCACTGCACTGCATCCCCAGTGGAGCCAGTGCACTCTCTGCACTCACTGCACTGCATCCCCAGTGGTGCCAGTGTACTCTCTGGACTCACTGCTCTGCATCCCCAGTTGTGCCAGTGCACTCTCTGGACTCACTGCACTGCATCCCCAGTGGTGCCAGTGCACTCTCTGGACTAACTGAACTGCATCCCCAATTGATCCAGTGCACTCTCTGGACTCACTGCAGTGCATCCCCAGTGGTGCCAGTGCACTCTCTGGACTCACTGCACTGCATCCCCAGTGGTGCCAGTGCACTCTATGTAGTCATTGTGCTGCATCCCCAGTGGTGCCAGTGCACTCTCTGGACTCACTGCAGTGCATCACCAGTGGTGCCAGTGCACCCTCCGGACTCACTGCAGTGCATCCCCAGTGGTGCCAGTGCACTCTCTGGACTCACAGCAGTGAATCCCCAGTGGTGCCAGTGCACTCTCTGGACTCACTGCAGTGCATCCACAGTGGTGCCAGTGCACTCTCTGGACTCACTGCACTGCATCCCCAGTGGTGCCAGTGCACTCTCTGGACTCACTGCACTGCATCCCCAGTGGTGCCAGTGCTCTCTCTGGACTCACTGCAGTGCATCCCCAGTGGTGCCAGTGCACTCTCTGGACTCACTGCACTGCATCACCAGTGGTGCCAGTGCACTCTCTGGACTCGCTGCAGTGCATCCCCAGTGGTGCCAGTGCACTCTCTGGACTCACTGCACTGCATTCCCAGTGGTGCCAGTGCACTCTCTGTAGTCATTGCGCTGCATCCCCAGTGGTGCCAGTGCACTCTCTGGACTCACTGCAGTGCATCCCCAGTGGTGCCAGTGCACTCTCTGGACTCACTGCACTGCATCCCCAGTGGTGCCAGTGCACTCTGTGGACTCACTGCACTGCATCCCCAGTGGTGCCAGTGCACTCTCTGGACTCACCGCACTGCATCCCCAGTGGTGCCAGTGCACTCTCTGGACTCACTGCACTGCATCCCCAGTGGTGCCAGTGCACTCTCTGGACTCACTGCACTGCACCCCCAGTGGTGCCAGTGCACTCTCTGGACTCACAGCACTGCATCCCCAGTGGTGCCAGTGCACTCTCTGGACTCACCGCACTGCATCCCCAGTGGTGCCAGTGCACTCTCTGGACTCACTGCAGTGCATCCCCAGTGGTGCCAGTGCACTCTCTGGAGTCACTGCACTACATCCCCAGTGGTGCCAGTGCACTTCTTGACTAACTGCAGTGCATCCACAGTGGTGCCAGTGCACTCTATGTAGTCATTGCGCTGCATCCGCAGTGGTGCCAGTGCACTCTCTGGACTCACTGCACTGCATCCCCAGTGGTGCCAGTGCACTCTCTGAACTCACTGCACTGCATCCCCAGTGGTGCCAGTGCAATCTCTGGACTCACTGCACTGCATCCCCAGTGGTGCCAGTGCACTCTCTGGACTCACTGCACTGCATCCCCAGTGGTGCCAGTGCACTCTCTGGACTCACTGCACTGCATCCCCAGTGGTGCCAGTGCACTCTCTGGACTCACTGCACTGCATCCCCAGTGGTGCCAGTGCACTCTCTAGAGTCACTGCAGTGCATCCCCAGTGGTGCCAGTGCACTCTCTGGACTCACTGCACTGCATCCCCAGTGGTGCCACTGCACTCTCTGGACTCACTGCAGTGCATCCCGAGTGGTGCCAGTGCACTCTATGGACTCCCCGCACTGCATCCCCAGTGGTGCCAGTGCACTCTCTGGACTCACTGCACTGCATCCCCAGTGGTGCCAGTGCACTCTCTGGACTCACTGCACTGCATCAACAGTGGTGCCAGTGCACTCTCTGGAGTCACTGCACTGCATCCCCAGTGGTGCCAGTGCACTCTGTGGACTTACTGTACTGCATCCCCAGTGGTGCCAGTGCACTCTCTGGACTCACCGCACGGCATCCCCAGTGGTGCCAGTGCACTGTCTGGACTCACTGCAGTGCATCCCCAGAGGTGCCAGTGTACTCTCTGCACTCACTGCAGTGCATCCCCAGTGGTGCCAGTGCACTCTCTGGACTAACTGAACTGCATCCCCAATTGATCCAGTGCACTCTCTGGACTCACTGCACTGCATCCCCAGTGGTGCCAGTGCACTCTCTAGAGTCACTGCAGTGCATCCCCAGTGGTGCCAGTGCACTCTCTGGACTCACTGCACCGCATCCCCAGTGGTGCCAGTGCACTCTCTGGACTCACTGCAGTGCATCCCCAGTGGTGCCAGTTCACTCTCTGGAGTCACTGTACTGCATCCCCAGTGGTGCCAGTGCACTCTCTGGACTCACTGCAGTGCATCCCCAGTGGTGCCAGTGCACTCTCTGGACTCACTGCAGTGCATCCCCAGTGGTGACAGTGCACTCTCTGGACTCACTACACTGCATCCCCAGTGGTGCAGTGCACTCTCTAGAGTCACTGCAGTGCATCCCCAGTGGTGCCAGTGCACTCTCTGGACTCACTTCACTGCATCCCCAGTGGTGCCAGTGCACTCTCTGGACTCACTGCACTGCATCCCCAGTGGTGCCAGTGCACTCTGTGGACTTACTGTACTGCATCCCCAGTGGTGCCAGTGCAATCTCTGGAGTCACCGCACGGCATCCCCAGTGGTGCCAGTGCACTCTCTGGACTCACTGCAGTGCATCCCCAGAGGTGCCAGTGTACTCTCTGCACTCACTGCAGTGCATCCCCAGTGGTGCCAGTGCACTCTCTGGACTCTCTGCAGTGCATCCCCAGTGGTGCCAGTGCACTCTCTGGACTCACTGCAGTGCATCCCCAGTGGTGCCAGTGCACTCTCTGGATTCACTGCACTGCATCCCCAGTGGTGCCAGTGCACTCTCTGGACTCACTGCACTGCATCCCCAGTGGTGCCAGTGCACTCTCTGGACTCACCGCACTGCATCCAGAGTGGTGCCAGTGCACTCTCTGGACTCACTGCACTGCATTCCCAGTGGTGCCAGTGCACTCTCTGGACTCACTGCACTGCATCCCCAGTGGTGCCAGTGCACTCTCTGGACTCACTGCACTGCATCCCCAGTGGTGCCAGTGCACTCTCTGGACTCACTGCACTGCATCCCCAGTGGTGCCAGTGCACTCTCTGGACTCACTGCACTGCATCCCCAGTGGTGCCAGTGCACTCTCTGGACTCACTGCAGTGCATCCCCAGAGGTGCCAGTGCACTCTCTGGACTCACTGCAGTGCATCCCCAGTGGTGCCAGTGCACTCTCTAGATTCACTGCAGTGCATCCCCCGTGGTGCCAGTGCACTCTCTAGACTCACTGCACTGCATCACCAGTGGTGCCAGTGCACTCTCTGGAGTCACTGCACTGCATCCCCAGTGGTGCCAGTGCACTCTCTGGACTCACCGCACTGCATCCCCAGTGGTGCCAGTGCACTCTCTGGAGTCACTGCAGTGCATCCCCAGTGGTGCCAGTGCACTCTCTGGACTTACAGCACTGCATCCCCAGTGGTGCCAGTGCACTCTCTGGACTCACTGCGCTGCATCCCCAGTGGTGCCAGTGCACTCTCTGGACTCTCTGCAGTGCATCCCCAGTGGTGCCAGTGCACTTTCTGGACTCACTGTACTGCATCCCCAAGGTGCCAGTGCACTCTCTGGACTCACTGCACTGCATCCCCAGTGGTGCCAGTGCACTCTCTGGACTCACTGCAGTACATCCCCAATGGTGCCAGTGTACTCTCTGCACTCACTGCAGTGCATCCCCAGTGGTGACAGTGCACTCTCTGGACTCACTACACTGCATCGCCAGTGGTGCCAGTGCACTCTCTGGACTCACTGCACTGCATCCCCAGTGGTGCCAGTGCACTCTCTGGACTAACTGAACTGCATCCCCAATTGATCCAGTGCACTCTCTGGACTCACTGCACTGCATCCCCAGTGGTGCCAGTGCACTCTCTGGACTCACTGCACTGCATCCCCAGTGGTGCCAGAACAGTCTCTGGACTCACTGCACTGCATCCCCAGTGGTACCAGTGCACTCTCTGGACTCACTGCAGTGCATCCCCAGTGGTGCCAGTGCACTCTCTTGACTCACTACACTGCATCCCCAGTGGTGACAGTGCACTCTCTGGACTCACTACACTGCATCCCCAGTGGTGCAGTGCACTCTCTAGAGTCACTGCAGTGCATCCCCAGTGGTGCCAGTGCACTCTCTGGACTCACTGCACTGCATCCCCAGTGGTGCCAGTGCACTGTCTGGACTCACTGCAGTGCATCCCCAGTGGTGCCAGTGCACTCTATGGACTCCCCGCACTGCATCTCCAGTGGTGCCAGTGCACTCTCTGGACTCACTGCACTGCATCCCCAGTGGTGCCAGTGCACTCTCTGGACTCACTGCACTGCATCACCAGTGGTGCCAGTGCACTCTCTGGAGTCACTGCACTGCATCCCCAGTGGTACCAGTGCACTCTGTGGACTTACTGTACTGCATCCCCAGTGGTGCCAGTGCACTCTCTGGACTCACCGCACGGCATCCCCAGTGGTGCCAGTGCACTGTCTGGACTCACTGCAGTGCATCCCCAGAGGTGCCAGTGTACTCTCTGCACTCACTGCAGTGCATCCCCAGTGGTGCCAGTGCACTCTCTGGACTAACTGAACTGCATCCCCAATTGATCCAGTGCACTCTCTGGACTCACTGCACTGCATCCCCAGTGGTGCCAGTGCACTCTCTAGAGTCACTGCAGTGCATCCCCAGTGGTGCCAGTGCACTCTCTGGACTCACTGCACCGCATCCCCAGTGGTGCCAGTGCACTCTCTGGACTCACTGCAGTGCATCCCCAGTGGTGCCAGTTCACTCTCTGGAGTCACTGTACTGCATCCCCAGTGGTGCCAGTGCACTCTCTGGACTCACTGCACTGCATCCCCAGTGGTGCCAGTGCACTCTCTGGACTAACTGAACTGCATCCCCAATTGATCCAGTGCACTCTCTGGACTCACCGCGCTGCATCCAGAGTG
Source organism: Anser anser (assembly GCF_964211835.1). Lineage (NCBI taxonomy): Eukaryota > Metazoa > Chordata > Aves > Anseriformes > Anatidae > Anser > Anser anser. The sequence continues at coordinate 41,789 of NW_028153956.1, forward strand.
GTGCCAGTGCACTCTCTAGAGTCACTGCAGTGCATCCCCAGTGGTGCCAGTGCACTCTCTGGACTCACTGCACTGCATCACCAGTGGTGCCAGTGCACTCTCTGGACTCACTGCAGTGCATCCCCAGTGGTGCCAGTGCACTCTGTGGACTCACTGCACTGCATCCCCAGTGGTGCCAGTGCACTCTCTGGACTCACCGCACTGCATCCAGAGTGGTGCCAGTGCACTCTCTGGACTCACAGCACTGCATCCCCAGTGGTGCCAGTGCACTCTCTGTAGTCATTGCGCTGCATCCCCTGTGGTACCAGTGAGCTCTCTGGACTCACTGCACTGCACCCCCAGTGGGGCCAGTGCACTCTCTGGAGTCATTTCAGTGCATCCCCAGTGGTGCCAGTGCACTCTCTGGACTCACTGCACTGCATCCCCAGTGGTGCCAGTGCAATCTCTGTACTCACTGCACTGCATCCCCAAGGTGCCAGTGCACTCTCTGGACTCACTGCACTGCATCCCCAGTGGTGCCAGTGCACTCTCTGGACTCACTGCACTGCATCCCCAGTGGTGCCAGTGCAGTCCCTGGACTCACTGCAGTGCATCCCCAGTGGTGACAGTGCACTCTCTGGACTCACTACACTGCATCCCCAGTGGTGACAGTGCACTCTCTGGACTCACTACACTGCATCCCCAGTGGTGCAGTGCACTCTCTAGAGTCACTGCAGTGCATCCCCAGTGGTGCCAGTGCACTCTCTGGACTCACTGCACTGCATCCCCAGTGGTGCCAGTGCACTCTGTGGACTTACTGTACTGCATCCCCAGTGGTGCCAGTGCACTCTCTGGACTCACCGCACGGCATCCCCAGTGGTGCCAGTGCACTCTCTGGACTCACTGCAGTGCATCCCCAGAGGTGCCAGTGTACTCTCTGCACTCACTGCAGTGCATCCCCAGTGGTGCCAGTGCACTCTCTGGACTCTCTGCAGTGCATCCCCAGTGGTGCCAGTGCACTCTCTGGACTCAGTGCACTGCATCCCCAGTGGTGCCAGTGCACTCTCTGGACTCACCGCACTGCATCCAGAGTGGTGCCAGTGCACTCTCTGGACTCACTGCACTGCATTCCCAGTGGTGCCAGTGCACTCTGTGGACTCACTGCACTGCATCCCCAGTGGTGCCAGTGCTCTGTCTGGACTCACTGCACTGCATCCCCAGTGGTGCCAGTGCACTCTCTGGACTCACTGCACTGCATCCCCAGTGGTGCCAGTGCACTCTCTGGACTCACTGCACTGCATCCCCAGTGGTGCCAGTGCACTCTCTAGAGTCTCTGCAGTGCATCCCCAGTGGTGCCAGTGCACTCTCTGGACTCACTGCACTGCATCCCCAGTGGTGCCACTGCACTCTCTGGACTCACTGCAGTGCATCCCGAGTGGTGCCAGTGCACTCTATGGACTCCCCGCACTGCATCCCCAGTGGTGCCAGTGCACTCTCTGGACTCACTGCACTGCATCCCCAGTGGTGCCAGTGCACTCTCTGGACTCACTGCACTGCATCAACAGTGGTGCCAGTGCACTCTCTGGAGTCACTGCACTGCATCCCCAGTGGTGCCAGTGCACTCTGTGGACTTACTGTACTGCATCCCCAGTGGTGCCAGTGCACTCTCTGGACTCACCGCACGGCATCCCCAGTGGTGCCAGTGCACTGTCTGGACTCACTGCAGTGCATCCCCAGAGGTGCCAGTGTACTCTCTGCACTCACTGCAGTGCATCCCCAGTGGTGCCAGTGCACTCTCTGGACTAACTGAACTGCATCCCCAATTGATCCAGTGCACTCTCTGGACTCACTGCACTGCATCCCCAGTGGTGCCAGTGCACTCTCTAGAGTCACTGCAGTGCATCCCCAGTGGTGCCAGTGCACTCTCTGGACTCACTGCACCGCATCCCCAGTGGTGCCAGTGCACTCTCTGGACTCACTGCAGTGCATCCCCAGTGGTGCCAGTTCACTCTCTGGAGTCACTGTACTGCATCCCCAGTGGTGCCAGTGCACTCTCTGGACTCACTGCAGTGCATCCCCAGTGGTGCCAGTGCACTCTCTGGACTAACTGAACTGCATCCCCAATTGATCCAGTGCACTCTCTGGACTCACCGCGCTGCATCCCCAGTGGCACTCACTGCACTCTCTAGAGTCACTGCAGTGCATCCCCAGTGGTGCCAGTGCACTCTCTGGACTCACTGCACTGCATCACCAGTGGTGCCAGTGCACTCTCTGGACTCACTGCAGTGCATCCCCAGTGGTGCCAGTGCACTCTGTGGACTCACTGCACTGCATCCCCAGTGGTGCCAGTGCACTCTCTGGACTCACCGCACTGCATCCAGAGTGGTGCCAGTGCACTCTCTGGACTCACTGCAGTGCATCCCCAGTGGTGCCAGTGCACTCTCTGGACTCACTGCACTGCATCCCCAGTGGTGCCAGTGCACTCTCTGGACTCACTGCAGTGCATCCACAGTGGTGCCAGTGCACTCTATGTAGTCATTGCGCTGCATCCCCAATGGTGCCAGTGCACTCTCTGGACTCACTGCACTGCATCCCCAGTGGTGCCAGTGCAATCTCTGGACTCACTGCACTGCATCCCCAAGGTGCCAGTGCACTCTCTGGACTCACTGCACTGCATCCCCAGTGGTGCCAGTGCAGTCTCTGGACTCACTGCACTGCATCCCCAGTGGTGCCAGTGCAGTCCCTGTACTCACTGCAGTGCATCCCCAGTGGTGACAGTGCACTCTCTGGACTCACTACACTGCATCCCCAGTGGTGCAGTGCACTCTCTAGAGTCACTGCAGTGCATCCCCAGTGGTGCCAGTGCACTCTCTGGACTCACTTCACTGCATCCCCAGTGGTGCCAGTGCACTCTCTGGACTCACTGCACTGCATCCCCAGTTGTGCCAGTGCACTCTGTGGACTTACTGTACTGCATCCCCAGTGGTGCCAGTGCAATCTCTGGAGTCACCGCACGGCATCCCCAGTGGTGCCAGTGCACTCTCTGGACTCACTGCAGTGCATCCCCAGAGGTGCCAGTGTACTCTCTGCACTCACTGCAGTGCATCCCCAGTGGTGCCAGTGCACTCTCTGGACTCTCTGCAGTGCATCCCCAGTGGTGCCAGTGCACTCTCTGGACTCACTGCAGTGCATCCCCAGTGGTGCCAGTGCACTCTCTGGATTCACTGCACTGCATCCCCAGTGGTGCCAGTGCACTCTCTGGACTCACTGCACTGCATCCCCAGTGGTGCCAGTGCACTCTCTGGACTCACCGCACTGCATCCAGAGTGGTGCCAGTGCACTCTCTGGACTCACTGCACTGCATTCCCAGTGGTGCCAGTGCACTCTCTGGACTCACTGCACTGCATCCCCAGTGGTGCCAGTGCACTCTCTGGACTCACTGCACTGCATCCCCAGTGGTGCCAGTGCACTCTCTGGACTCACTGCACTGCATCCCCAGTGGTGCCAGTGCACTCTCTGGACTCACTGCACTGCATCCCCAGTGGTGCCAGTGCACTCTCTGGACTCACTGCAGTGCATCCCCAGAGGTGCCAGTGCACTCTCTGGACTCACTGCAGTGCATCCCCAGTGGTGCCAGTGCACTCTCTAGATTCACTGCAGTGCATCCCCCGTGGTGCCAGTGCACTCTCTAGACTCACTGCACTGCATCACCAGTGGTGCCAGTGCACTCTCTGGAGTCACTGCACTGCATCCCCAGTGGTGCCAGTGCACTCTCTGGACTCACCGCACTGCATCCCCAGTGGTGCCAGTGCACTCTCTGGAGTCACTGCAGTGCATCCCCAGTGGTGCCAGTGCACTCTCTGGACTCACTGCGCTGCATCCCCAGTGGTGCCAGTGCACTCTCTGGACTCACTGCGCTGCATCCCCAGTGGTGCCAGTGCACTCTCTGGACTCTCTGCAGTGCATCCCCAGTGGTGCCAGTGCACTTTCTGGACTCACTGTACTGCATCCCCAAGGTGCCAGTGCACTCTCTGGACTCACTGCACTGCATCCCCAGTGGTGCCAGTGCACTCTCTGGACTCACTGCAGTACATCCCCAATGGTGCCAGTGTACTCTCTGCACTCACTGCAGTGCATCCCCAGTGGTGACAGTGCACTCTCTGGACTCACTACACTGCATCGCCAGTGGTGCCAGTGCACTCTCTGGACTCACTGCACTGCATCCCCAGTGGTGCCAGTGCACTCTCTGGACTAACTGAACTGCATCCCCAATTGATCCAGTGCACTCTCTGGACTCACTGCACTGCATCCCCAGTGGTGCCAGTGCACTCTCTGGACTCACTGCACTGCATCCCCAGTGGTGCCAGAACAGTCTCTGGACTCACTGCACTGCATCCCCAGTGGTGCCAGTGCACTCTCTGGACTCACTGCAGTGCATCCCCAGTGGTGCCAGTGCACTCTCTTGACTCACTACACTGCATCCCCAGTGGTGACAGTGCACTCTCTGGACTCACTACACTGCATCCCCAGTGGTGCAGTGCACTCTCTAGAGTCACTGCAGTGCATCCCCAGTGGTGCCAGTGCACTCTCTGGACTCACTGCACTGCATCCCCAGTGGTGCCAGTGCACTGTCTGGACTCACTGCAGTGCATCCCCAGTGGTGCCAGTGCACTCTATGGACTCCCCGCACTGCATCTCCAGTGGTGCCAGTGCACTCTCTGGACTCACTGCACTGCATCCCCAGTGGTGCCAGTGCACTCTCTGGACTCACTGCACTGCATCACCAGTGGTGCCAGTGCACTCTCTGGAGTCACTGCACTGCATCCCCAGTGGTACCAGTGCACTCTGTGGACTTACTGTACTGCATCCCCAGTGGTGCCAGTGCACTCTCTGGACTCACCGCACGGCATCCCCAGTGGTGCCAGTGCACTGTCTGGACTCACTGCAGTGCATCCCCAGAGGTGCCAGTGTACTCTCTGCACTCACTGCAGTGCATCCCCAGTGGTGCCAGTGCACTCTCTGGACTAACTGAACTGCATCCCCAATTGATCCAGTGCACTCTCTGGACTCACTGCACTGCATCCCCAGTGGTGCCAGTGCACTCTCTAGAGTCACTGCAGTGCATCCCCAGTGGTGCCAGTGCACTCTCTGGACTCACTGCACCGCATCCCCAGTGGTGCCAGTGCACTCTCTGGACTCACTGCAGTGCATCCCCAGTGGTGCCAGTTCACTCTCTGGAGTCACTGTACTGCATCCCCAGTGGTGCCAGTGCACTCTCTGGACTCACTGCACTGCATCCCCAGTGGTGCCAGTGCACTCTCTGGACTAACTGAACTGCATCACCAATTGATCCAGTGCACTCTCTGGACTCACCGCGCTGCATCCAGAGTGGTGCCAGTGCACTCTCTAGAGTCACTGCAGTGCATCCCCAGTGGTGCCAGTGCACTCTCTGGACTCACTGCACTGCATCACCAGTGGTGCCAGTGCACTCTCTGGACTCACTGCAGTGCATCCCCAGTGGTGCCAGTGCACTCTGTGGACTCACTGCACTGCATCCCCAGTGGTGCCAGTGCACTCTCTGGACTCACCGCACTGCATCCAGAGTGGTGCCAGTGCACTCTCTGGACTCACTGCAGTGCATCCCCAGTGGTGCCAGTGCACTCTCTGGAGTCACTGCACTGCATCCCCAGTGGTGCCAGTGCACTCTCTGGACTCACTGCAGTGCATCCACAGTGGTGCCAGTGCACTCTATGTAGCCATTGCGCTGCATCCCCAGTGGTGCCAGTGCACTCTCTGGACTCACTGCACTGCATCCCCAGTGGTGCCAGTGCAATCTCTGTACTCACTGCACTGCATCCCCAAGGTGCCAGTGCACTCTCTGGACTCACTGCACTGCATCCCCAGTGGTGCCAGTGCACTCTCTGGACTCACTGCACTGCATCCCCAGTGGTGCCAGTGCAGTCCCTGGACTCACTGCAGTGCATCCCCAGTGGTGACAGTGCACTCTCTGGACTCACTACACTGCATCCCCAGTGGTGACAGTGCACTTTCTGGACTCACTACACTGCATCCCCAGTGGTGCAGTGCACTCTCTAGAGTCACTGCAGTGCATCCCCAGTGGTGCCAGTGCACTCTCTGGACTCACTTCACTGCATCCCCAGTGGTGCCAGTGCACTCTCTGGACTCACTGCACTGCATCCCCAGTGGTGCCAGTGCACTCTGTGGACTTACTGTACTGCATCCCCAGTGGTGCCAGTGCACTCTCTGGACTCAACGCACGGCATCCCCAGTGGTGCCAGTGCACTCTCTGGACTCACTGCAGTGCATCCCCAGAGGTGCCAGTGTACTCTCTGCACTCACTGCAGTGCATCCCCAGTGGTGCCAGTGCACTCTCTGGACTCACCGCACTGCATCCCCAGTGGTGCCAGTGCACTCTCTGGACTCACAGCACTGCATCCCCAGTGGTGCCAGTGCACTCTCTGTAGTCATTGCGCTGCATCCCCTGTGGTACCAGTGAGCTCTCTGGACTCACTGCACTGCACCCCCAGTGGGGCCAGTGCACTCTCTGGAGTCATTTCAGTGCATCCCCAGTGGTGCCAGTGCACTCTCTGGACTCACTGCACTGCATCCCCAGTGGTGCCAGTGCAATCTCTGTACTCACTGCACTGCATCCCCAAGGTGCCAGTGCACTCTCTGGACTCACTGCACTGCATCCCCAGTGGTGCCAGTGCACTCTCTGGACTCACTGCACTGCATCCCCAGTGGTGCCAGTGCAGTCCCTGGACTCACTGCAGTGCATCCCCAGTGGTGACAGTGCACTCTCTGGACTCACTACACTGCATCCCCAGTGGTGACAGTGCACTCTCTGGACTCACTACACTGCATCCCCAGTGGTGCAGTGCACTCTCTAGAGTCACTGCAGTGCATCCCCAGTGGTGCCAGTGCACTCTCTGGACTCACTGCACTGCATCCCCAGTGGTGCCAGTGCACTCTGTGGACTTACTGTACTGCATCCCCAGTGGTGCCAGTGCACTCTCTGGACTCACCGCACGGCATCCCCAGTGGTGCCAGTGCACTCTCTGGACTCACTGCAGTGCATCCCCAGAGGTGCCAGTGTACTCTCTGCACTCACTGCAGTGCATCCCCAGTGGTGCCAGTGCACTCTCTGGACTCTCTGCAGTGCATCCCCAGTGGTGCCAGTGCACTCTCTGGACTCAGTGCACTGCATCCCCAGTGGTGCCAGTGCACTCTCTGGACTCACCGCACTGCATCCAGAGTGGTGCCAGTGCACTCTCTGGACTCACTGCACTGCATTCCCAGTGGTGCCAGTGCACTCTGTGGACTCACTGCACTGCATCCCCAGTGGTGCCAGTGCTCTGTCTGGACTCACTGCACTGCATCCCCAGTGGTGCCAGTGCACTCTCTGGACTCACTGCACTGCATCCCCAGTGGTGCCAGTGCACTCTCTGGACTCACTGCACTGCATCCCCAGTGGTGCCAGTGCACTCTCTAGAGTCACTGCAGTGCATCCCCAGTGGTGCCAGTGCACTCTCTGGACTCACTGCACTGCATCCCCAGTGGTGCCACTGCACTCTCTGGACTCACTGCAGTGCATCCCGAGTGGTGCCAGTGCACTCTATGGACTCCCCGCACTGCATCCCCAGTGGTGCCAGTGCACTCTCTGGACTCACTGCACTGCATCCCCAGTGGTGCCAGTGCACTCTCTGGACTCACTGCACTGCATCAACAGTGGTGCCAGTGCACTCTCTGGAGTCACTGCACTGCATCCCCAGTGGTGCCAGTGCACTCTGTGGACTTACTGTACTGCATCCCCAGTGGTGCCAGTGCACTCTCTGGACTCACCGCACGGCATCCCCAGTGGTGCCAGTGCACTGTCTGGACTCACTGCAGTGCATCCCCAGAGGTGCCAGTGTACTCTCTGCACTCACTGCAGTGCATCCCCAGTGGTGCCAGTGCACTCTCTGGACTAACTGAACTGCATCCCCAATTGATCCAGTGCACTCTCTGGACTCACTGCACTGCATCCCCAGTGGTGCCAGTGCACTCTCTAGAGTCACTGCAGTGCATCCCCAGTGGTGCCAGTGCACTCTCTGGACTCACTGCACCGCATCCCCAGTGGTGCCAGTGCACTCTCTGGACTCACTGCAGTGCATCCCCAGTGGTGCCAGTTCACTCTCTGGAGTCACTGTACTGCATCCCCAGTGGTGCCAGTGCACTCTCTGGACTCACTGCAGTGCATCCCCAGTGGTGCCAGTGCACTCTCTGGACTAACTGAACTGCATCCCCAATTGATCCAGTGCACTCTCTGGACTCACCGCGCTGCATCCCCAGTGGCACTCACTGCACTCTCTAGAGTCACTGCAGTGCATCCCCAGTGGTGCCAGTGCACTCTCTGGACTCACTGCACTGCATCACCAGTGGTGCCAGTGCACTCTCTGGACTCACTGCAGTGCATCCCCAGTGGTGCCAGTGCACTCTGTGGACTCACTGCACTGCATCCCCAGTGGTGCCAGTGCACTCTCTGGACTCACCGCACTGCATCCAGAGTGGTGCCAGTGCACTCTCTGGACTCACTGCAGTGCATCCCCAGTGGTGCCAGTGCACTCTCTGGACTCACTGCACTGCATCCCCAGTGGTGCCAGTGCACTCTCTGGACTCACTGCAGTGCATCCACAGTGGTGCCAGTGCACTCTATGTAGTCATTGCGCTGCATCCCCAGTGGTGCCAGTGCACTCTCTGGACTCACTGCACTGCATCCCCAGTGGTGCCAGTGCAATCTCTGGACTCACTGCACTGCATCCCCAAGGTGCCAGTGCACTCTCTGGACTCACTGCACTGCATCCCCAGTGGTGCCAGTGCAGTCTCTGGACTCACTGCACTGCATCCCCAGTGGTGCCAGTGCAGTCCCTGTACTCACTGCAGTGCATCCCCAGTGGTGACAGTGCACTCTCTGGACTCACTACACTGCATCCCCAGTGGTGCAGTGCACTCTCTAGAGTCACTGCAGTGCATCCCCAGTGGTGCCAGTGCACTCTCTGGACTCACTTCACTGCATCCCCAGTGGTGCCAGTGCACTCTCTGGACTCACTGCACTGCATCCCCAGTGGTGCCAGTGCACTCTGTGGACTTACTGTACTGCATCCCCAGTGGTGCCAGTGCAATCTCTGGAGTCACCGCACGGCATCCCCAGTGGTGCCAGTGCACTCTCTGGACTCACTGCAGTGCATCCCCAGAGGTGCCAGTGTACTCTCTGCACTCACTGCAGTGCATCCCCAGTGGTGCCAGTGCACTCTCTGGACTCTCTGCAGTGCATCCCCAGTGGTGCCAGTGCACTCTCTGGACTCACTGCAGTGCATCCCCAGTGGTGCCAGTGCACTCTCTGGATTCACTGCACTGCATCCCCAGTGGTGCCAGTGCACTCTCTGGACTCACTGCACTGCATCCCCAGTGGTGCCAGTGCACTCTCTGGACTCACAGCACTGCATCCAGAGTGGTGCCAGTGCACTCTCTGGACTCACTGCACTGCATTCCCAGTGGTGCCAGTGCACTCTCTGGACTCACTGCACTGCATCCCCAGTGGTGCCAGTGCACTCTCTGGACTCACTGCACTGCATCCCCAGTGGTGCCAGTGCACTCTCTGGACTCACTGCACTGCATCCCCAGTGGTGCCAGTGCACTCTCTGGACTCACTGCACTGCATCCCCAGTGGTGCCAGTGCACTCTCTGGACTCACTGCACTGCATCCCCAGTGGTGCCAGTGCACTCTCTAGAGTCACTGCAGTGCATCCCCAGTGGTGCCAGTGCACTCTCTGGACTCACTGCACTGCATCCCCAGTGGTGCCACTGCACTCTCTGGACTCACTGCAGTGCATCCCGAGTGGTGCCAGTGCACTCTATGGACTCCCCGCACTGCATCCCCAGTGGTGCCAGTGCACTCTCTGGACTCACTGCACTGCATCCCCAGTGGTGCCAGTGCACTCTCTGGACTCACTGCACTGCATCAACAGTGGTGCCAGTGCACTCTCTGGAGTCACTGCACTGCATCCCCAGTGGTGCCAGTGCACTCTGTGGACTTACTGTACTGCATCCCCAGTGGTGCCAGTGCACTCTCTGGACTCACCGCACGGCATCCCCAGTGGTGCCAGTGCACTGTCTGGACTCACTGCAGTGCATCCCCAGAGGTGCCAGTGTACTCTCTGCACTCACTGCAGTGCATCCCCAGTGGTGCCAGTGCACTCTCTGGACTAACTGAACTGCATCCCCAATTGATCCAGTGCACTCTCTGGACTCACTGCACTGCATCCCCAGTGGTGCCAGTGCACTCTCTAGAGTCACTGCAGTGCATCCCCAGTGGTGCCAGTGCACTCTCTGGACTCACTGCACCGCATCCCCAGTGGTGCCAGTGCACTCTCTGGACTCACTGCAGTGCATCCCCAGTGGTGCCAGTTCACTCTCTGGAGTCACTGTACTGCATCCCCAGTGGTGCCAGTGCACTCTCTGGACTCACTGCAGTGCATCCCCAGTGGTGCCAGTGCACTCTCTGGACTAACTGAACTGCATCCCCAATTGATCCAGTGCACTCTCTGGACTCACCGCGCTGCATCCCCAGTGGCACTCACTGCACTCTCTAGAGTCACTGCAGTGCATCCCCAGTGGTGCCAGTGCACTCTCTGGACTCACTGCACTGCATCACCAGTGGTGCCAGTGCACTCTCTGGACTCACTGCAGTGCATCCCCAGTGGTGCCAGTGCACTCTGTGGACTCACTGCACTGCATCCCCAGTGGTGCCAGTGCACTCTCTGGACTCACCGCACTGCATCCAGAGTGGTGCCAGTGCACTCTCTGGACTCACTGCAGTGCATCCCCAGTGGTGCCAGTGCACTCTCTGGACTCACTGCACTGCATCCCCAGTGGTGCCAGTGCACTCTCTGGACTCACTGCAGTGCATCCACAGTGGTGCCAGTGCACTCTATGTAGTCATTGCGCTGCATCCCCAGTGGTGCCAGTGCACTCTCTGGACTCACTGCACTGCATCCCCAGTGGTGCCAGTGCAATCTCTGGACTCACTGCACTGCATCCCCAAGGTGCCAGTGCACTCTCTGGACTCACTGCACTGCATCCCCAGTGGTGCCAGTGCAGTCTCTGGACTCACTGCACTGCATCCCCAGTGGTGCCAGTGCAGTCCCTGTACTCACTGCAGTGCATCCCCAGTGGTGACAGTGCACTCTCTGGACTCACTACACTGCATCCCCAGTGGTGCAGTGCACTCTCTAGAGTCACTGCAGTGCATCCCCAGTGGTGCCAGTGCACTCTCTGGACTCACTTCACTGCATCCCCAGTGGTGCCAGTGCACTCTCTGGACTCACTGCACTGCATCCCCAGTGGTGCCAGTGCACTCTGTGGACTTACTGTACTGCATCCCCAGTGGTGCCAGTGCAATCTCTGGAGTCACCGCACGGCATCCCCAGTGGTGCCAGTGCACTCTCTGGACTCACTGCAGTGCATCCCCAGAGGTGCCAGTGTACTCTCTGCACTCACTGCAGTGCATCCCCAGTGGTGCCAGTGCACTCTCTGGACTCTCTGCAGTGCATCCCCAGTGGTGCCAGTGCACTCTCTGGACTCACTGCAGTGCATCCCCAGTGGTGCCAGTGCACTCTCTGGATTCACTGCACTGCATCCCCAGTGGTGCCAGTGCACTCTCTGGACTCACTGCACTGCATCCCCAGTGGTGCCAGTGCACTCTCTGGACTCACCGCACTGCATCCAGAGTGGTGCCAGTGCACTCTCTGGACTCACTGCACTGCATTCCCAGTGGTGCCAGTGCACTCTCTGGACTCACTGCACTGCATCCCCAGTGGTGCCAGTGCACTCTCTGGACTCACTGCACTGCATCCCCAGTGGTGCCAGTGCACTCTCTGGACTCACTGCACTGCATCCCCAGTGGTGCCAGTGCACTCTCTGGACTCACTGCACTGCATCCCCAGTGGTGCCAGTGCACTCTCTGGACTCACTGCAGTGCATCCCCAGAGGTGCCAGTGCACTCTCTGGACTCACTGCAGTGCATCCCCAGTGGTGCCAGTGCACTCTCTAGATTCACTGCAGTGCATCCCCCGTGGTGCCAGTGCACTCTCTAGACTCACTGCACTGCATCACCAGTGGTGCCAGTGCACTCTCTGGAGTCACTGCACTGCATCCCCAGTGGTGCCAGTGCACTCTCTGGACTCACCGCACTGCATCCCCAGTGGTGCCAGTGCACTCTCTGGAGTCACTGCAGTGCATCCCCAGTGGTGCCAGTGCACTCTCTGGACTTACAGCACTGCATCCCCAGTGGTGCCAGTGCACTCTCTGGACTCACTGCGCTGCATCCCCAGTGGTGCCAGTGCACTCTCTGGACTCTCTGCAGTGCATCCCCAGTGGTGCCAGTGCACTTTCTGGACTCACTGTACTGCATCCCCAAGGTGCCAGTGCACTCTCTGGACTCACTGCACTGCATCCCCAGTGGTGCCAGTGCACTCTCTGGACTCACTGCAGTACATCCCCAATGGTGCCAGTGTACTCTCTGCACTCACTGCAGTGCATCCCCAGTGGTGACAGTGCACTCTCTGGACTCACTACACTGCATCGCCAGTGGTGCCAGTGCACTCTCTGGACTCACTGCACTGCATCCCCAGTGGTGCCAGTGCACTCTCTGGACTAACTGAACTGCATCCCCAATTGATCCAGTGCACTCTCTGGACTCACTGCACTGCATCCCCAGTGGTGCCAGTGCACTCTCTGGACTCACTGCACTGCATCCCCAGTGGTGCCAGAACAGTCTCTGGACTCACTGCACTGCATCCCCAGTGGTGCCAGTGCACTCTCTGGACTCACTGCAGTGCATCCCCAGTGGTGCCAGTGCACTCTCTTGACTCACTACACTGCATCCCCAGTGGTGACAGTGCACTCTCTGGACTCACTACACTGCATCCCCAGTGGTGCAGTGCACTCTCTAGAGTCACTGCAGTGCATCCCCAGTGGTGCCAGTGCACTCTCTGGACTCACTGCACTGCATCCCCAGTGGTGCCAGTGCACTGTCTGGACTCACTGCAGTGCATCCCCAGTGGTGCCAGTGCACTCTATGGACTCCCCGCACTGCATCTCCAGTGGTGCCAGTGCACTCTCTGGACTCACTGCACTGCATCCCCAGTGGTGCCAGTGCACTCTCTGGACTCACTGCACTGCATCACCAGTGGTGCCAGTGCACTCTCTGGAGTCACTGCACTGCATCCCCAGTGGTACCAGTGCACTCTGTGGACTTACTGTACTGCATCCCCAGTGGTGCCAGTGCACTCTCTGGACTCACCGCACGGCATCCCCAGTGGTGCCAGTGCACTGTCTGGACTCACTGCAGTGCATCCCCAGAGGTGCCAGTGTACTCTCTGCACTCACTGCAGTGCATCCCCAGTGGTGCCAGTGCACTCTCTGGACTAACTGAACTGCATCCCCAATTGATCCAGTGCACTCTCTGGACTCACTGCACTGCATCCCCAGTGGTGCCAGTGCACTCTCTAGAGTCACTGCAGTGCATCCCCAGTGGTGCCAGTGCACTCTCTGGACTCACTGCACCGCATCCCCAGTGGTGCCAGTGCACTCTCTGGACTCACTGCAGTGCATCCCCAGTGGTGCCAGTTCACTCTCTGGAGTCACTGTACTGCATCCCCAGTGGTGCCAGTGCACTCTCTGGACTCACTGCACTGCATCCCCAGTGGTGCCAGTGCACTCTCTGGACTAACTGAACTGCATCACCAATTGATCCAGTGCACTCTCTGGACTCACCGCGCTGCATCCAGAGTGGTGCCAGTGCACTCTCTAGAGTCACTGCAGTGCATCCCCAGTGGTGCCAGTGCACTCTCTGGACTCACTGCACTGCATCACCAGTGGTGCCAGTGCACTCTCTGGACTCACTGCAGTGCATCCCCAGTGGTGCCAGTGCACTCTGTGGACTCACTGCACTGCATCCCCAGTGGTGCCAGTGCACTCTCTGGACTCACCGCACTGCATCCAGAGTGGTGCCAGTGCACTCTCTGGACTCACTGCAGTGCATCCCCAGTGGTGCCAGTGCACTCTCTGGAGTCACTGCACTGCATCCCCAGTGGTGCCAGTGCACTCTCTGGACTCACTGCAGTGCATCCACAGTGGTGCCAGTGCACTCTATGTAGCCATTGCGCTGCATCCCCAGTGGTGCCAGTGCACTCTCTGGACTCACTGCACGGCATCCCCAGTGGTGCCAGTGCAATCTCTGTACTCACTGCACTGCATCCCCAAGGTGCCAGTGCACTCTCTGGACTCACTGCACTGCATCCCCAGTGGTGCCAGTGCACTCTCTGGACTCACTGCACTGCATCCCCAGTGGTGCCAGTGCAGTCCCTGGACTCACTGCAGTGCATCCCCAGTGGTGACAGTGCACTCTCTGGACTCACTACACTGCATCCCCAGTGGTGACAGTGCACTTTCTGGACTCACTACACTGCATCCCCAGTGGTGCAGTGCACTCTCTAGAGTCACTGCAGTGCATCCCCAGTGGTGCCAGTGCACTCTCTGGACTCACTTCACTGCATCCCCAGTGGTGCCAGTGCACTCTCTGGACTCACTGCACTGCATCCCCAGTGGTGCCAGTGCACTCTGTGGACTTACTGTACTGCATCCCCAGTGGTGCCAGTGCACTCTCTGGACTCACCGCACGGCATCCCCAGTGGTGCCAGTGCACTCTCTGGACTCACTGCAGTGCATCCCCAGAGGTGCCAGTGTACTCTCTGCACTCACTGCAGTGCATCCCCAGTGGTGCCAGTGCACTCTCTGGACTCTCTGCAGTGCATCCCCAGTGGTGCCAGTGCACTCTCTGGACTCAGTGCACTGCATCCCCAGTGGTGCCAGTGCACTCTCTGGACTCACCGCACTGCATCCAGAGTGGTGCCAGTGCACTCTCTGGACTCACTGCACTGCATTCCCAGTGGTGCCAGTGCACTCTGTGGACTCACTGCACTGCATCCCCAGTGGTGCCAGTGCTCTGTCTGGACTCACTGCACTGCATCCCCAGTGGTGCCAGTGCACTCTCTGGACTCACTGCACTGCATCCCCAGTGGTGCCAGTGCACTCTCTGGACTCACTGCAGTGCATCCCCAGAGGTGCCAGTGCACTCTCTGGACTCACTGCAGTGCATCCCCAGTGGTGCCAGTGCACTCTCTAGAGTCACTGCAGTACATCCCCCGTGGTGCCAGTGCACTCTCTAGACTCACTGCACTGCATCACCAGTGGTGCCAGTGCACTCTCTGGAGTCACTGCACTGCATCCCCAGTGGTGCCAGTGCACTCTCTGGACTCACCGCACTGCATCCCCAGTGGTGCCAGTGCACTCTCTGGAGTCACTGCAGTGCATCCCCAGTGGTGCCAGTGCACTCTCTGGACTTACAGCACTGCATCCCCAGTGGTGCCAGTGCACTCTCTGGACTCACTGCGCTGCATCCCCAGTGGTGCCAGTGCACTCTCTGGAGTCTCTGCAGTGCATCCCCAGTGGTGGCAGTGCACTTTCTGGACTCACTGTACTGCATCCCCAAGGTGCCAGTGCACTCTCTGGACTCACTGCACTGCATCCCCAGTGGTGCCAGTGCACTCTCTGGACTCACTGCAGTGCATCCCCAATGGTGCCAGTGTACTCTCTGCACTCACTGCAGTGCATCCCCAGTGGTGACAGTGCACTCTCTGGACTCACTACACTGCATCGCCAGTGGTGCCAGTTCACTCTCTGGAGTCACTGTACTGCATCCCCAGTGGTGCCAGTGCACTCTCTGGACTCACTGCAGTGCATCCCCAGTGGTGCCAGTGCACTCTCTGGACTCACTGCACTGCATCCCCAGTGGTGCCAGTGCACTCTCTGGACTAACTGAACTGCATCCCCAATTGATCCAGTGCACTCTCTGGACTCACTGCACTGCATCCCCAGTGGTGCCAGTGCACTCTCTGGACTCACTGCAGTGCATCCCCAGTGGTGCCAGTGCACTCTCTGGACTCACTGTATTGCATCCACAGTGGCGCCAGTGCACTCTCTGGACTCACCGCACTGCATCCCCAGTGGTGCCAGTGCACTCTCTGGACTCACTGCAGTGCATCCCCAGTGGTGCCAGTGCACTCTCTGGACTCACTACACTGCATCCCCAGTGGTGCCAGTGCACTCTCTGGACTCACAGCAGTGAATCCCCAGTGGTGCCAGTGCACTCTCTGGACTCACAGCACTGCATCCCCAGTGGTGCCAGTGCACTCTCTGTAGTCATTGCGCTGCATCCCCAGTGGTACCAGTGCACTCTCTGGACTCACTGCACTGCACCCCCAGTGGTGCCAGTGCACTCTCTGGAGTCATTTCAGTGCATCCCCAGTGGTACCAGTGCACTCTATGGACTCACTGCAGTGCATCCCCAGTGGTGCCAGTGCACTCTCTGGACTCACTGCACTGCATCCCCAGTGGTGCCAATGCACTCTCTGGACTCACTGCACTGCATCCCCAAGGTGCCAGTGCACTCTCTGCACTCACTACACTGCATCCCCAGTGGTGCCAGTGCACTCTCTGGACTCACTGCAGTGCATCCCCAGTGGTGCCAGTGCACTCTCTGGACTCACAGCAGTGCATTCCCAGTGGTGCCAGTGCACTCTCTGGACTCACTGCAGTGCATCCCCAGTGGTGCCAGTGCACTCTCTGGACTCACTGCAGTACATCCCCAATGGTGCCAGTGTACTCTCTGCACTCACTGCAGTGCATCCCCAGTGGTGACAGTGCACTCTCTGGACTCACTACACTGCATCGCCAGTGGTGCCAGTGCACTCTCTGGACTCACTGCACTGCATCCCCAGTGGTGCCAGTGCACTCTCTGGACTAACTGAACTGCATCCCCAATTGATCCAGTGCACTCTCTGGACTCACTGCACTGCATCCCCAGTGGTGCCAGTGCACTCTCTGGACTCACTGCACTGCATCCCCAGTGGTGCCAGAACAGTCTCTGGACTCACTGCACTGCATCCCCAGTGGTGCCAGTGCACTCTCTGGACTCACTGCAGTGCATCCCCAGTGGTGCCAGTGCACTCTCTTGACTCACTACACTGCATCCCCAGTGGTGACAGTGCACTCTCTGGACTCACTACACTGCATCCCCAGTGGTGCAGTGCACTCTCTAGAGTCACTGCAGTGCATCCCCAGTGGTGCCAGTGCACTCTCTGGACTCACTGCACTGCATCCCCAGTGGTGCCAGTGCACTGTCTGGACTCACTGCAGTGCATCCCCAGTGGTGCCAGTGCACTCTATGGACTCCCCGCACTGCATCTCCAGTGGTGCCAGTGCACTCTCTGGACTCACTGCACTGCATCCCCAGTGGTGCCAGTGCACTCTCTGGACTCACTGCACTGCATCACCAGTGGTGCCAGTGCACTCTCTGGAGTCACTGCACTGCATCCCCAGTGGTACCAGTGCACTCTGTGGACTTACTGTACTGCATCCCCAGTGGTGCCAGTGCACTCTCTGGACTCACCGCACGGCATCCCCAGTGGTGCCAGTGCACTGTCTGGACTCACTGCAGTGCATCCCCAGAGGTGCCAGTGTACTCTCTGCACTCACTGCAGTGCATCCCCAGTGGTGCCAGTGCACTCTCTGGACTAACTGAACTGCATCCCCAATTGATCCAGTGCACTCTCTGGACTCACTGCACTGCATCCCCAGTGGTGCCAGTGCACTCTCTAGAGTCACTGCAGTGCATCCCCAGTGGTGCCAGTGCACTCTCTGGACTCACTGCACCGCATCCCCAGTGGTGCCAGTGCACTCTCTGGACTCACTGCAGTGCATCCCCAGTGGTGCCAGTTCACTCTCTGGAGTCACTGTACTGCATCCCCAGTGGTGCCAGTGCACTCTCTGGACTCACTGCACTGCATCCCCAGTGGTGCCAGTGCACTCTCTGGACTAACTGAACTGCATCACCAATTGATCCAGTGCACTCTCTGGACTCACCGCGCTGCATCCAGAGTGGTGCCAGTGCACTCTCTAGAGTCACTGCAGTGCATCCCCAGTGGTGCCAGTGCACTCTCTGGACTCACTGCACTGCATCACCAGTGGTGCCAGTGCACTCTCTGGACTCACTGCAGTGCATCCCCAGTGGTGCCAGTGCACTCTGTGGACTCACTGCACTGCATCCCCAGTGGTGCCAGTGCACTCTCTGGACTCACCGCACTGCATCCAGAGTGGTGCCAGTGCACTCTCTGGACTCACTGCAGTGCATCCCCAGTGGTGCCAGTGCACTCTCTGGAGTCACTGCACTGCATCCCCAGTGGTGCCAGTGCACTCTCTGGACTCACTGCAGTGCATCCACAGTGGTGCCAGTGCACTCTATGTAGCCATTGCGCTGCATCCCCAGTGGTGCCAGTGCACTCTCTGGACTCACTGCACGGCATCCCCAGTGGTGCCAGTGCAATCTCTGTACTCACTGCACTGCATCCCCAAGGTGCCAGTGCACTCTCTGGACTCACTGCACTGCATCCCCAGTGGTGCCAGTGCACTCTCTGGACTCACTGCACTGCATCCCCAGTGGTGCCAGTGCAGTCCCTGGACTCACTGCAGTGCATCCCCAGTGGTGACAGTGCACTCTCTGGACTCACTACACTGCATCCCCAGTGGTGACAGTGCACTTTCTGGACTCACTACACTGCATCCCCAGTGGTGCAGTGCACTCTCTAGAGTCACTGCAGTGCATCCCCAGTGGTGCCAGTGCACTCTCTGGACTCACTTCACTGCATCCCCAGTGGTGCCAGTGCACTCTCTGGACTCACTGCACTGCATCCCCAGTGGTGCCAGTGCACTCTGTGGACTTACTGTACTGCATCCCCAGTGGTGCCAGTGCACTCTCTGGACTCACCGCACGGCATCCCCAGTGGTGCCAGTGCACTCTCTGGACTCACTGCAGTGCATCCCCAGAGGTGCCAGTGTACTCTCTGCACTCACTGCAGTGCATCCCCAGTGGTGCCAGTGCACTCTCTGGACTCTCTGCAGTGCATCCCCAGTGGTGCCAGTGCACTCTCTGGACTCAGTGCACTGCATCCCCAGTGGTGCCAGTGCACTCTCTGGACTCACCGCACTGCATCCAGAGTGGTGCCAGTGCACTCTCTGGACTCACTGCACTGCATTCCCAGTGGTGCCAGTGCACTCTGTGGACTCACTGCACTGCATCCCCAGTGGTGCCAGTGCTCTGTCTGGACTCACTGCACTGCATCCCCAGTGGTGCCAGTGCACTCTCTGGACTCACTGCACTGCATCCCCAGTGGTGCCAGTGCACTCTCTGGACTCACTGCAGTGCATCCCCAGAGGTGCCAGTGCACTCTCTGGACTCACTGCAGTGCATCCCCAGTGGTGCCAGTGCACTCTCTAGAGTCACTGCAGTACATCCCCCGTGGTGCCAGTGCACTCTCTAGACTCACTGCACTGCATCACCAGTGGTGCCAGTGCACTCTCTGGAGTCACTGCACTGCATCCCCAGTGGTGCCAGTGCACTCTCTGGACTCACCGCACTGCATCCCCAGTGGTGCCAGTGCACTCTCTGGAGTCACTGCAGTGCATCCCCAGTGGTGCCAGTGCACTCTCTGGACTTACAGCACTGCATCCCCAGTGGTGCCAGTGCACTCTCTGGACTCACTGCGCTGCATCCCCAGTGGTGCCAGTGCACTCTCTGGAGTCTCTGCAGTGCATCCCCAGTGGTGGCAGTGCACTTTCTGGACTCACTGTACTGCATCCCCAAGGTGCCAGTGCACTCTCTGGACTCACTGCACTGCATCCCCAGTGGTGCCAGTGCACTCTCTGGACTCACTGCAGTGCATCCCCAATGGTGCCAGTGTACTCTCTGCACTCACTGCAGTGCATCCCCAGTGGTGACAGTGCACTCTCTGGACTCACTACACTGCATCGCCAGTGGTGCCAGTTCACTCTCTGGAGTCACTGTACTGCATCCCCAGTGGTGCCAGTGCACTCTCTGGACTCACTGCAGTGCATCCCCAGTGGTGCCAGTGCACTCTCTGGACTCACTGCACTGCATCCCCAGTGGTGCCAGTGCACTCTCTGGACTAACTGAACTGCATCCCCAATTGATCCAGTGCACTCTCTGGACTCACTGCACTGCATCCCCAGTGGTGCCAGTGCACTCTCTGGACTCACTGCAGTGCATCCCCAGTGGTGCCAGTGCACTCTCTGGACTCACTGTATTGCATCCACAGTGGCGCCAGTGCACTCTGTGGACTCACCGCACTGCATCCCCAGTGGTGCCAGTGCACTCTCTGGACTCACTGCAGTGCATCCCCAGTGGTGCCAGTGCACTCTCTGGACTCACTACACTGCATCCCCAGTGGTGCCAGTGCACTCTCTGGACTCACAGCAGTGAATCCCCAGTGGTGCCAGTGCACTCTCTGGACTCACAGCACTGCATCCCCAGTGGTGCCAGTGCACTCTCTGTAGTCATTGCGCTGCATCCCCAGTGGTACCAGTGCACTCTCTGGACTCACTGCACTGCACCCCCAGTGGTGCCAGTGCACTCTCTGGAGTCATTTCAGTGCATCCCCAGTGGTACCAGTGCACTCTATGGACTCACTGCAGTGCATCCCCAGTGGTGCCAGTGCACTCTCTGGACTCACTGCACTGCATCCCCAGTGGTGCCAATGCACTCTCTGGACTCACTGCACTGCATCCCCAAGGTGCCAGTGCACTCTCTGCACTCACTACACTGCATCCCCAGTGGTGCCAGTGCACTCTCTGGACTCACTGCAGTGCATCCCCAGTGGTGCCAGTGCACTCTCTGGACTCACAGCAGTGCATTCCCAGTGGTGCCAGTGCACTCTCTGGACTCACTGCAGTGCATCCCCAGTGGTGCCAGTGCACTATCTGGACTCACTGCACTGCATCCCCAGTGCTGACAGTGCACTCTCTGGACTCACTGCACTGCATCCCCAGTGGTGCCAGTGCACTCTCTGGACTCACTGCAGTGCATCCCCAGTGGTGCCAGTGCACTCTCTGGACTCACTGCACTGCATCCCCAGTGGTGCCAGTGCACTCTCTGGAGTCTCTGCAGTGCATCCCCAGTGGTGCCAGTGCACTCTGTGGACTCACTGTACTGCATCCCCAGTGGTGCCAGTGCACTCTCTGGACTCACTGCAGTACATCCCCAATGGTGCCAGTGTACTCTCTGCACTCTCTGCAGTGCATCCCCAGTGGTGCCAGTGCACTCTCTGGACTCACTGCAGTGCATCCCCAGTGGTGCCAGTTCACTCTCTGGAGTCACTGTACTGCATCCCCAGTGGTGCCAGTGCACTCTCTGGACTCACTGCACTGCATCCCCAGTGGTGCCAGTGCACTCTCTGGACTAACTGAACTGCATCCCCAATTGATCCAGTGCACTCTCTGGACTCACTGCACTGCATCCCCAGTGGTGCCAGTGCACTCTCTGGAGTCACTGCAGTGCATCCCCAGTGGTGCCAGTGCACTCTGTGGACTCACTGTACTGCATCCACAGTGGTGCCAGTGCACTCTCTGGACTCACCGCACTGCATCCAGAGTGGTGCCAGTGCACTCTCTAGAGTCATTGCAGTGCATCCCCAGTGGTGCCAGTGCACTCTCTGGACTCACTGCACTGCATCACCAGTGGCGCCAGTGCACTCTCTGGACTCACTGCAGTGCATCCCCAGTGGTGCCAGTGCACTCTCTGGACTCACTGCAGTGCATCCCCAGTGGTGCCAGTGCACTCTCTGGACTCACGGCACTGCATCCAGAGTGGTGCCAGTGCACTCTCTGGACTCACTGCACTGCATCCCCAGTGGTGCCACTGCACTCTCTGGACTCACTGCAGTGCATCCCCAGTGGTGCCAGTGCACTCTCTGGAGTCACTGCACTGCATCCCCAGTGGTGCCAGTGCACTCTCTGGACTCACTGCACTGCATCCCCAGTGGTGCCAGTGCACTCTATGTAGTCATTGCGCTGCATCCCCAGTGGTGCCAGTGCACTCTCTGGACTCACTGCAGTGCATCCCCAGTGGTGCCAGTGCACTCTGTGGACTCACTGCACTGCATCCCCAGTGGTGCCAGTGCACTCTGTGGACGCAATGTACTGCATACCCAGTGGTGCCAGTGCACTCTCTGGACTCACCGCACTGCATCCCCAGTGGAGCCAGTGCACTCTCTGCACTCACTGCACTGCATCCCCAGTGGTGCCAGTGTACTCTCTGGACTCACTGCAGTGCATCCCCAGTTGTGCCAGTGCACTCTCTGGACTCACTGCACTGCATCCCCAGTGGTGCCACTGCACTCTCTGGACTAACTGAACTGCATCCCCAATTGATCCAGTGCACTCTCTGGACTCACTGCAGTGCATCCCCAGTGGTGCCAGTGCACTCTCTGGACTCACTGCACTGCATCCCCAGTGGTGCCAGTGCACTCTATGTAGTCATTGTGCTGCATCCCCAGTGGTGCCAGTGCACTCTCTGGACTCACTGCAGTGCATCACCAGTGGTGCCAGTGCACCCTCCGGACTCACTGCAGTGCATCCCCAGTGGTGCCAGTGCACTCTCTGGACTCACAGCAGTGAATCCCCAGTGGTGCCAGTGCACTCTCTGGACTCACTGCAGTGCATCCACAGTGGTGCCAGTGCACTCTCTGGACTCACTGCACTGCATCCCCAGTGGTGCCAGTGCACTCTCTGGACTCACTGCACTGCATCCCCAGTGGTGCCAGTGCTCTCTCTGGACTCACTGCAGTGCATCCCCAGTGGTGCCAGTGCACTCTCTGGACTCACTGCACTGCATCACCAGTGGTGCCAGTGCACTCTCTGGACTCACTGCAGTGCATCCACAGTGGTGCCAGTGCACTCTATGTAGTCATTGCGCTGCATCCGCAGTGGTGCCAGTGCACTCTCTGGACTCACTGCACTGCATCCCCAGTGGTGCCAGTGCACTCTCTGGACTCACTGCACTGCATCCCCAGTGGTGCCAGTGCAATCTCTGGACTCACTGCACTGCATCCCCAGTGGTGCCAGTGCACTCTCTGGACTCACTGCACTGCATCCCCAAGGTGCCAGTGCACTCTCTGGACTCACTGCACTGCATCCCCAGTGGTGCCAGTGCACTCTCTGGACTCACTGCACTGCATCCCCAGTGGTGCCAGTGCACTCTCTGGAGTCACTGCAGTGCATCCCCAGTGGTGCCAGTGCACTCTCTGGACTCACCGCACTGCATCCCCAGTGGTGCCAGTGCACTCTCTGGACTCACTGCAGTGCATCCCCAGTGGTGCCAGTGCACTCTCTGGAGTCACTGCACTGCATCCCCAGTGGTGCCAGTGCACTCTCTGGACTCACTGCAGTGCATCCCCAGTGGTGCCAGTGCACTCTATGTAGTCATTGCGCTGCATCCGCAGTGGTGCCAGTGCACTCTCTGGACTCACTGCACTGCATCCCCAGTGGTGCCAGTGCACTCTCTGGACTCACTGCACTTCATCCCCAGTGGTGCCAGTGCAATCTCTGGACTCACTGCACTGCATCCACCATGGTGCCAGTGCACTCTCTGGACTCACTGCACTGCATCCCCAATGGTGCCAGTGCACTCTCTGGACTCACTGCACTGCATCCCCAGTGGTGCCAGTGCACTCTCTGGACTCACTGCACTGCATCCCCAGTGGTGCCAGTGCACTCTCTGGAGTCACTGCAGTGCATCCCCAGTGGTGCCAGTGCACTCTCTGGACTCACTGCACTGCATCCCCAGTGGTGCCAGTGCACTCTCTGGACTCACTGCAGTGCATCCCGAGTGGTGCCAGTGCACTCTATGGACTCCACGCACTGCATCCCCAGTGGTGCCAGTGCACTCTCTGGACTCACTGCACTGCATCCCCAGTGGTGCCAGTGCACTCTCTGGACTCACTGCACTGCATCAAGAGTGGTGCCAGTGCACTCTCTGGAGTCACTGCACTGCATCCCCAGTGGTGCCAGTGCACTCTGTGGACTTACTGTACTGCATCCCCAGTGGTGCCAGTGCACTCTCTGGACTCACCGCACGGCATCCCCAGTGGTGCCAGTGCACTGTCTGGACTCACTGCAGTGCATCCCCAGAGGTGCCAGTGTACTCTCTGCACTCACTGCAGTGCATCCCCAGTGGTGCCAGTGCACTCTCTGGACTAACTGAACTGCATCCCCAATTGATCCAGTGCACTCTCTGGACTCACTGCACTGCATCACCAGTGGTGCCAGTGCACTCTCTAGAGTCACTGCAGTGCATCCCCAGTGGTGCCAGTGCACTCTCTGGACTCACTGCACCGCATCCCCAGTGGTGCCAGTGCACTCTCTGGACTCACTGCAGTGCATCCCCAGTGGTGCCAGTTCACTCTCTGGAGTCACTGTACTGCATCCCCAGTGGTGCCAGTGCACTCTCTGGACTCACTGCAGTGCATCCCCAGTGGTGCCAGTGCACTCTCTGGACTAACTGAACTGCATCCCCAATTGATCCAGTGCACTCTCTGGACTCACCGCGCTGCATCCCCAGTGGCACTCACTGCACTCTCTAGAGTCACTGCAGTGCATCCCCAGTGGTGCCAGTGCACTCTCTGGACTCACTGCACTGCATCACCAGTGGTGCCAGTGCACTCTCTGGACTCACTGCAGTGCATCCCCAGTGGTGCCAGTGCACTCTGTGGACTCACTGCACTGCATCCCCAGTGGTGCCAGTGCACTCTCTGGACTCACCGCACTGCATCCAGAGTGGTGCCAGTGCACTCTCTGGACTCACTGCAGTGCATCCCCAGTGGTGCCAGTGCACTCTCTGGAGTCACTGCACTGCATCCCCAGTGGTGCCAGTGCACTCTCTGGACTCACTGCAGTGCATCCACAGTGGTGCCAGTGCACTCTATGTAGTCATTGCGCTGCATCCCCAGTGGTGCCAGTGCACTCTCTGGACTCACTGCACTGCATCCCCAGTGGTGCCAGTGCAAACTCTGGACTCACTGCACTGCATCCCCAAGGTGCCAGTGCACTCTCTGGACTCACTGCACTGCATCCCCAGTGGTGCCAGTGCAGTCTCTGGACTCACTGCACTGCATCCCCAGTGGTGCCAGTGCAGTCCCTGTACTCACTGCAGTGCATCCCCAGTGGTGACAGTGCACTCTCTGGACTCACTACACTGCATCCCCAGTGGTGCAGTGCACTCTCTAGAGTCACTGCAGTGCATCCCCAGTGGTGCCAGTGCACTCTCTGGACTCACTGCACTGCATCCCCAGTGGTGCCAGTGCACTCTGTGGACTTACTGTACTGCATCCCCAGTGGTGCCAGTGCACTCTCTGGAGTCACCGCACGGCATCCCCAGTGGTGCCAGTGCACTCTCTGGACTCACTGCAGTGCATCCCCAGAGGTGCCAGTGTACTCTCTGCACTCACTGCAGTGCATCCCCAGTGGTGCCAGTGCACTCTCTGGACTCACTGCAGTGCATCCCCAGTGGTGCCAGTGCACTCTCTGGACTCACTGCACTGCATCACCAGTGGTGCCAGTGCACTCTCTGGATTCACTGCACTGCATCCCCAGTGGTTCCAGTGCACTCTGTGGACTCACTGCACTGCATCCCCAGTGGTGCCAGTGCACTCTCTGGACTCACCGCACTGCATCCAGAGTGGTGCCAGTGCACTCTCTGGACTCACTGCACTGCATTCCCAGTGGTGCCAGTGCACTCTCTGGACTCACTGCACTGCATCCCCAGTGGTGCCAGTGCACTCTCTGGACTCACTGCACTGCATCCCCAGTGGTGCCCGTGCACTCTCTGGACTCACTGCACTGCATCCCCAGTGGTGCCAGTGCTCTCTCTGCACTCACTGCACTGCATCCCCAGTGGTGCCAGTGCACTCTCTGGACTCACTGCACTGCATCCCCAGTGGTGCCAGTGCACTCTCTGGACTCACTGCAGTGCATCCCCAGAGGTGCCAGTGCACTCTCTGGACTCACTGCAGTGCATCCCCAGTGGTGCCAGTGCACTCTCTAGAGTCACTGCAGTGCATCCCCCGTGGTGCCAGTGCACTCTCTAGACTCACTGCACTGCATCACCAGTGGTGCCAGTGCACTCTCTGGAGTCACTGCACTGCATCCCCAGTGGTGCCAGTGCACTCTCTGGACTCACCGCACTGCATCCCCAGTGGTGCCAGTGCACTCTCTGGAGTCACTGCAGTGCATCCCCAGTGGTGCCAGTGCACTCTCTGGACTTACAGCACTGCATCCCCAGTGGTGCCAGTGCACTCTCTGGACTCACTGCGCTGCATCCCCAGTGGTGCCAGTGCACTCTCTGGAGTCTCTGCAGTGCATCCCCAGTGGTGCCAGTGCACTTTCTGGACTCACTGTACTGCATCCCCAAGGTGCCAGTGCACTCTGTGGACTCACTGCACTGCATCCCCAGTGGTGCCAGTGCACTCTCTGGACTCACTGCAGTACATCCCCAATGGTGCCAGTGTACTCTCTGCACTCACTGCAGTGCATCCCCAGTGGTGACAGTGCACTCTCTGGACTCACTACACTGCATCGCCAGTGGTGCCAGTTCACTCTCTGGAGTCACTGTACTGCATCCCCAGTGGTGCCAGTTCACTCTCTGGACTCACTGCAGTGCATCCCCAGTGGTGCCAGTGCACTCTCTGGACTCACTGCACTGCATCCCCAGTGGTGCCAGTGCACTCTCTGGACTAACTGAACTGCATCCCCAATTGATCCAGTGCACTCTCTGGACTCACTGCACTGCATCCCCAGTGGTGCCAGTGCACTCTCTGGACTCACTGCACTGCATCCCCAGTGGTGCCAGTGCACTCTCTGGACTCACTGCAGTGCATCCCCAGTGGTGCCAGTGCACTCTCTGGACTCACTACACTGCATCCCCAGTGGTGCCAGTGCACTCTCTGGACTCACAGCAGTGAATCCCCAGTGGTGCCAGTGCACTCTCTGGACTCACAGCACTGCATCCCCAGTGGTGCCAGTGCACTCTCTGGACTCACAGCAGTGAATCCCCAGTGGTGCCAGTGCACTCTCTGGACTCACTGCACTGCACCCCCAGTGGGGCCAGTGCACTCTCTGGACTCACTGCACTGCATCCCCAGTGGTGCCAGTGCACTCTATGTAGTCATTGCGCTGCATCCCCAGTGGTGCCAGTGCACTCTCTGGACTCACTGCAGTGCATCCCCAGTGGTGCCAGTGCACTCTGTGGACTCACTGCACTGCATCCCCAGTGGTGCCAGTGCACTCTGTGGACGCAATGTACTGCATACCCAGTGGTGCCAGTTCACTCTGTGGACTCACTGCACTGCATCCCCAGTGGAGCCAGTGCACTCTCTGCACTCACTGCACTGCATCCCCAGTGGTGCCAGTGTACTCTCTGGACTCACTGCAGTGCATCCCCAGTGGTGCCAGTGCACTCTCTGGACTCACTGCACTGCATCCCCAGTGGTGCCAGTGCACTCTCTGGACTCACCGCACTGCATCCCCAATTGATCCAGTGCACTCTCTGGACTCACTGCAGTGCATCCCCAGTGGTGCCAGAGCACTCTCTGGACTCACTGCACTGCATCCCCAGTGGTGCCAGTGCACTCTATGTAGTCATTGTGTTGCATCCCCAGTGGTGCCAGTGCACTCTCTGGACTCACTGCAGTGCATCACCAGTGGTGCCAGTGCACCCTCCGGACTCACTGCACTGCATCCCCAGTGGTGCCAGTGTACTCTCTGGACTCACTGCAGTGCATCCACAGTGGTGCCAGTGCACTCTCTGGACTCACTGCACTGCATCCCCAGTGGTGCCAGTGCACTCTCTGGACTCACTGCACTGCATCCCCAGTGGTGCCAGTGCTCTCTCTGTACTCACTGCAGTGCATCGCCAGTGGTGACAGTGCACTCTCTGGACTCACTACACTGCATCCCCAGTGGTGCAGTGCACTCTCTAGAGTCACTGCAGTGCATCCCCAGTGGTGCCAGTGCACTCTCTGGACTCACTTCACTGCATCCCCAGTGGTGCCAGTGCACTCTCTGGACTCACTGCACTGCATCCCCAGTGGTGCCAGTGCACTCTGTGGACTTACTGTACTGCATCCCCAGTGGTGCCAGTGCAATCTCTGGAGTCACCGCACGGCATCCCCAGTGGTGCCAGTGCACTCTCTGGACTAACTGCAGTGCATCCCCAGAGGTGCCAGTGTACTCTCTGCACTCACTGCAGTGCATCCCCAGTGGTGCCAGTGCACTCTCTGGACTCTCTGCAGTGCATCCCCAGTGGTGCCAGTGCACTCTCTGGACTCACTGCAGTGCATCCCCAGTGGTGCCAGTGCACTCTCTGGATTCACTGCACTGCATCCCCAGTGGTGCCAGTGCACTCTCTGGACTCACTGCACTGCATCCCCAGTGGTGCCAGTGCACTCTCTGGACTCACCGCACTGCATCCAGAGTGGTGCCAGTGCACTCTCTGGACTCACTGCACTGCATTCCCAGTGGTGCCAGTGCACTCTCTGGACTCACTGCACTGCATCCCCAGTGGTGCCAGTGCACTCTCTGGACTCACTGCACTGCATCCCCAGTGGTGCCAGTGCACTCTCTGGACTCACTGCACTGCATCCCCAGTGGTGCCAGTGCACTCTCTGGACTCACTGCAGTGCATCCCCAGAGGTGCCAGTGCACTCTCTGGACTCACTGCAGTGCATCCCCAGTGGTGCCAGTGCACTCTCTAGATTCACTGCAGTGCATCCCCCGTGGTGCCAGTGCACTCTCTAGACTCACTGCACTGCATCACCAGTGGTGCCAGTGCACTCTCTGGAGTCACTGCACTGCATCCCCAGTGGTGCCAGTGCACTCTCTGGACTCACCGCACTGCATCCCCAGTGGTGCCAGTGCACTCTCTGGAGTCACTGCAGTGCATCCCCAGTGGTGCCAGTGCACTCTCTGGACTTACAGCACTGCATCCCCAGTGGTGCCAGTGCACTCTCTGGACTCACTGCGCTGCATCCCCAGTGGTGCCAGTGCACTCTCTGGAGTCTCTGCAGTGCATCCCCAGTGGTGCCAGTGCACTTTCTGGACTCACTGTACTGCATCCCCAAGGTGCCAGTGCACTCTCTGGACTCACTGCACTGCATCCCCAGTGGTGCCAGTGCACTCTCTGGACTCACTGCAGTACATCCCCAATGGTGCCAGTGTACTCTCTGCACTCACTGCAGTGCATCCCCAGTGGTGACAGTGCACTCTCTGGACTCACTACACTGCATCCCCAGTGCTGACAGTGCACTCTCTGGACTCACTGCAGTGCATCCCCAGTGGTGCCAGTGCACTCTCTGGACTCACTGCAGTGCATCCCCAGTGGTGCCAGTGCACTCTCTGGACTCACTGCACTGCATCCCCAGTGGTGCCAGTGCACTCTCTGGAGTCTCTGCAGTGCATCCCCAGTGGTGCCAGTGCACTCTGTGGACTCACTGTACTGCATCCCCAGTGGTGCCAGTGCACTCTCTGGACTCACTGCACTGCATCCCCAGTGGTGCCAGTGCAGTCTCTGGACTCACTGCACTGCATCCCCAGTGGTGCCAGTGCACTCTCTGGACTCACTGCAGTGCATCCCCAGTGGTGCCAGTGCACTCTCTTGACTCACTACACTGCATCCCCAGTGCTGACAGTGCACTCTCTGGACTCACTACACTGCAACCCCAGTGGTGCAGTGCACTCTCTAGAGTCACTGCAGTGCATCCCCAGTGCTGCCAGTGCACTCTCTGGACTCACTGCACTGCATCCCCAGTGGTGCCAGTGCACTGTCTGGACTCACTGCAGTGCATCCCCAGTGGTGCCAGTGCACTCTATGGACTCCCCGCACTGCATCCCCAGTGGTGCCAGTGCACTCTCTGGACTCACCGCACGGCATCCCCAGTGGTGCCAGTGCACTGTCTGGACTCACTGCAGTGCATCCCCAGAGGTGCCAGTGTACTCTCTGCACTCACTGCAGTGCATCCCCAGTGGTGCCAGTGCACTCTCTGGACTAACTGAACTGCATCCCCAATTGATCCAGTGCACTCTCTGGACTCACTGCACTGCATCCCCAGTGGTGCCAGTGCACTCTCTAGAGTCACTGCAGTGCATCCCCAGTGGTGCCAGTGCACTCTCTGGACTCACTGCACCGCATCCCCAGTGGTGCCAGTGCACTCTCTGGACTCACTGCAGTGCATCCCCAGTGGTGCCAGTTCACTCTCTGGAGTCACTGTACTGCATCCCCAGTGGTGCCAGTGCACTCTCTGGACTCACTGCACTGCATCCCCAGTGGTGCCAGTGCACTCTCTGGACTAACTGAACTGCATCCCCAATTGATCCAGTGCACTCTCTGGACTCACCGCGCTGCATCCAGAGTGGTGCCAGTGCACTCTCTAGAGTCACTGCAGTGCATCCCCAGTGGTGCCAGTGCACTCTCTGGACTCACTGCACTGCATCACCAGTGGTGCCAGTGCACTCTCTGGACTCACTGCAGTGCATCCCCAGTGGTGCCAGTGCACTCTGTGGACTCACTGCACTGCATCCCCAGTGGTGCCAGTGCACTCTCTGGACTCACCGCACTGCATCCAGAGTGGTGCCAGTGCACTCTCTGGACTCACTGCAGTGCATCCCCAGTGGTGCCAGTGCACTCTCTGGAGTCACTGCACTGCATCCCCAGTGGTGCCAGTGCACTCTCTGGACTCACTGCAGTGCATCCACAGTGGTGCCAGTGCACTCTATGTAGCCATTGCGCTGCATCCCCAGTGGTGCCAGTGCACTCTCTGGACTCACTGCACTGCATCCCCAGTGGTGCCAGTGCAATCTCTGGACTCGCTGCACTGCATCCCCAAGGTGCCAGTGCACTCTCTGGACTCACTGCACTGCATCCCCAGTGGTGCCAGTGCAGTCTCTGGACTCACTGCACTGCATCCCCAGTGGTGCCAGTGCAGTCCCTGGACTCACTGCAGTGCATCCCCAGTGGTGACAGTGCACTCTCTGGACTCACTACACTGCATCCCCAGTGGTGACAGTGCACTCTCTGGACTCACTACACTGCATCCCCAGTGGTGCAGTGCACTCTCTAGAGTCACTGCAGTGCATCCCCAGTGGTGCCAGTGCACTCTCTGGACTCACTTCACTGCATCCCCAGTGGTGCCAGTGCACTGTCTGGACTCACTGCAGTGCATCCCCAGTGGTGCCAGTGCACTCTGTGGACTTACTGTACTGCATCCCCAGTGGTGCCAGTGCACTCTCTGGACTCACCGCACGGCATCCCCAGTGGTGCCAGTGCACTCTCTGGACTCACTGCAGTGCATCCCCAGAGGTGCCAGTGTACTCTCTGCACTCACTGCAGTGCATCCCCAGTGGTGCCAGTGCACTCTCTGGACTAACTGAACTGCATCCCCAATTGATCCAGTGCACTCTCTGGACTCACTGCACTGCATCCCCAGTGGTGCCAGTGCACTCTCTAGAGTCACTGTAGTGCATCCCCAGTGGTGCCAGTGCACTCTCTGGACTCACTGCACCGCATCCCCAGTGGTGCCAGTGCACTCTCTGGACTCACTGCAGTGCATCCCCAGTGGTGCCAGTTCACTCTCTGGAGTCACTGTACTGCATCCCCAGTGGTGCCAGTGCACTCTCTGGACTCACTGCACTGCATCCCCAGTGGTGCCAGTGCACTCTCTGGACTAACTGAACTGCATCCCCAATTGATCCAGTGCACTCTCTGGACTCACCGCGCTGCATCCAGAGTGGTGCCAGTGCACTCTCTAGAGTCACTGCAGTGCATCCCCAGTGGTGCCAGTGCACTCTCTGGACTCACTGCACTGCATCACCAGTGGTGCCAGTGCACTCTCTGGACTCACTACAGTGCATCCCCAGTGGTGCCAGTGCACTCTGTGGACTCACTGCACTGCATCCCCAGTGGTGCCAGTGCACTCTCTGGACTCACCGCACTGCATCCAGAGTGGTGCCAGTGCACTCTCTGGACTCACTGCAGTGCATCCCCAGTGGTGCCAGTGCACTCTCTGGAGTCACTGCACTGCATCCCCAGTGGTGCCAGTGCACTCTCTGGACTCACTGCAGTGCATCCACAGTGGTGCCAGTGCACTCTATGTAGCCATTGCGCTGCATCCCCAGTGGTGCCAGTGCACTCTCTGGACTCACTGCACTGCATCCCCAGTGGTGCCAGTGCAATCTCTGGACTCACTGCACTGCATCCCCAAGGTGCCAGTGCACTCTCTGGACTCACTGCACTGCATCCCCAGTGGTGCCAGTGCAGTCTCTGGACTCACTGCACTGCATCCCCAGTGGTGCCAGTGCAGTCCCTGGACTCACTGCAGTGCATCCCCAGTGGTGCCAGTGCACTCTCTGGACTCACTACACTGCATCCCCAGTGGTGACAGTGCACTCTCTGGACTCACTACACTGCATCCCCAGTGGTGCAGTGCACTCTCTAGAGTCACTGCAGTGCATCCCCAGTGGTGCCAGTGCACTCTCTGGACTCACTGCAGTGCATCCCCAGTGGTGCCAGTGCACTCTCTGGACTCACTGCACTGCATCCCCAGTGGTGCCAGTGCACTCTGTGGACTTACTGTACTGCATCCCCAGTGGTGCCAGTGCACTCTCTGGACTCACCGCACGGCATCCCCAGTGGTGCCAGTGCACTCTCTGGACTCACTGCAGTGCATCCCCAGAGGTGCCAGTGTACTCTCTGCACTCACTGCAGTGCATCCCCAGTGGTGCCAGTGCACTCTCTGGACTCTCTGCAGTGCATCCCCAGTGGTGCCAGTGCACTCTCTGGAGTCACTGCACTGCATCCCCAGTGGTGCCAGTGCACTCTCTGGACTCACCGCACTGCATCCAGAGTGGTGCCAGTGCACTCTCTGGACTCACTGCACTGCATTCCCAGTGGTGCCAGTGCACTCTGTGGACTCACTGCACTGCATCCCCAGTGGTGCCAGTGCTCTGTCTGGACTCACTGCACTGCATCCCCAGTGGTGCCAGTGCACTCTCTGGACTCACTGCACTGCATCCCCAGTGGTGCCAGTGCACTCTCTGGACTCACTGCAGTGCATCCCCAGAGGTGCCAGTGCACTCTCTGGACTCACTGCAGTGCATCCCCAGTGGTGCCAGTGCACTCTCTAGAGTCACTGCAGTGCATCCCCCGTGGTGCCAGTGCACTCTCTAGACTCACTGCACTGCATCACCAGTGGTGCCAGTGCACTCTCTGGAGTCACTGCACTGCATCCCCAGTGGTGCCAGTGCACTCTCTGGACTCACCGCACTGCATCCCCAGTGGTGCCAGTGCACTCTCTGGAGTCACTGCAGTGCATCCCCAGTGGTGCCAGTGCACTCTCTGGACTTACAGCACTGCATCCCCAGTGGTGCCAGTGCACTCTCTGGACTCACTGCGCTGCATCCCCAGTGGTGCCAGTGCGCTCTCTGGAGTCTCTGCACTGCATCCCCAGTGGTGCCAGTGCACTTTCTGGACTCACTGTACTGCATAACCAAGGTGCCAGTGCACTCTCTGGACTCACTGCACTGCATCCCCAGTGGTGCCAGTGCACTCTCTGGACTCACTGCAGTGCATCCCCAATGGTGCCAGTGTACTCTCTGCACTCACTGCAGTGCATCCCCAGTGGTGACAGTGCACTCTCTGGACTCACTACACTGCATCGCCAGTGGTGCCAGTTCACTCTCTGGAGTCACTGTACTGCATCCCCAGTGGTGCCAGTGCACTCTCTGGACTCACTGCAGTGCATCCCCAGTGGTGCCAGTGCACTCTCTGGACTCACTGCACTGCATCCCCAGTGGTGCCAGTGCACTCTCTGGACTAACTGAACTGCATCCCCAATTGATCCAGTGCACTCTCTGGACTCACTGCACTGCATCCCCAGTGGTGCCAGTGCACTCTCTGGACTCACTGCAGTGCATCCCCAGTGGTGCCAGTGCACTCTCTGGACTCACTGTATTGCATCCACAGTGGCGCCAGTGCACTCTCTGGACTCACCGCACTGCATCCCCAGTGGTGCCAGTGCACTCTCTGGACTCACTGCACTGCATCCCCAGTGGTGCCAGTGCACTCTCTGGACTCACTGCAGTGCATCCCCAGTGGTGCCAGTGCACTCTCTGGACTCACTACACTGCATCCCCAGTGGTGCCAGTGCACTCTCTGGACTCACAGCAGTGAATCCCCAGTGGTGCCAGTGCACTCTCTGGACTCACAGCACTGCATCCCCAGTGGTGCCAGTGCACTCTCTGTAGTCATTGCGCTGCATCCCCAGTGGTACCAGTGCACTCTCTGGACTCACTGCACTGCACCCCCAGTGGGGCCAGTGCACTCTCTGGAGTCATTTCAGTGCATCCCCAGTGGTACCAGTGCACTCTATGGACTCACTGCAGTGCATCCCCAGTGGTGCCAGTGCACTCTCTGGACTCACTGCACTGCATCCCCAGTGGTGCCAATGCACTCTCTGGACTCACTGCACTGCATCCCCAAGGTGCCAGTGCACTCTCTGCACTCACTACACTGCATCCCCAGTGGTGCCAGTGCACTCTCTGGACTCACTGCAGTGCATCCCCAGTGGTGCCAGTGCACTCTCTGGACTCACAGCAGTGCATTCCCAGTGGTGCCAGTGCACTCTCTGGACTCACTGCACTGCATCCCCAGTGGTGCCAGTGCACTATCTGGACTCACTGCACTGCATCCCCAGTGCTGACAGTGCACTCTCTGGACTCACTGCACTGCATCCCCAGTGGTGCCAGTGCACTCTCTGGACTCACTGCAGTGCATCCCCAGTGGTGCCAGTGCACTCTCTGGACTCACTGCACTGCATCCCCAGTGGGGCCAGTGCACTCTCTGGAGTCTCTGCAGTGCATCCCCAGTGGTGCCAGTGCACTCTGTGGACTCACTGTACTGCATCCCCAGTGGTGCCAGTGCACTCTCTGGACTCACTGCAGTGCATCCCCAGTGGTGCCAGTTCACTCTCTGGAGTCACTGTACTGCATCCCCAGTGGTGCCAGTGCACTCTCTGGACTCACTGCACTGCATCCCCAGTGGTGCCAGTGCACTCTCTGGACTAACTGAACTGCATCCCCAATTGATCCAGTGCACTCTCTGGACTCACTGCACTGCATCCCCAGTGGTGCCAGTGCACTCTCTGGAGTCACTGCAGTGCATCCCCAGTGGTGCCAGTGCACCTTGTGGACTCACTGTACTGCATCCCCAGTGGTGCCAGTGCACTCTCTGGACTCACCGCACTGCATCCAGAGTGGTGCCAGTGCACTCTCTAGAGTCATTGCAGTGCATCCCCAGTGGTGCCAGTGCACTCTCTGGACTCACTGCACTGCATCACCAGTGGCGCCAGTGCACTCTCTGGACTCACTGCAGTGCATCCCCAGTGGTGCCAGTGCACTCTCTGGACTCACTGCAGTGCATCCCCAGTGGTGCCAGTGCACTCTCTGGACTCACGGCACTGCATCCAGAGTGGTGCCAGTGCACTCTCTGGACTCACTGCACTGCATCCCCAGTGGTGCCACTGCACTCTCTGGACTCACTGCAGTGCATCCCCAGTGGTGCCAGTGCACTCTCTGGAGTCACTGCACTGCATCCCCAGTGGTGCCAGTGCACTCTCTGGACTCACTGCACTGCATCCCCAGTGGTGCCAGTGCACTCTATGTAGTCATTGCGCTGCATCCCCAGTGGTGCCAGTGCACTCTCTGGACTCACTGCAGTGCATCCCCAGTGGTGCCAGTGCACTCTGTGGACTCACTGCACTGCATCCCCAGTGGTGCCAGTGCACTCTGTGGACGCAATGTACTGCATACCCAGTGGTGCCAGTGCACTCTGTGGACTCACTGCACTGCATCCCCAGTGGAGCCAGTGCACTCTCTGCACTCACTGCACTGCATCCCCAGTGGTGCCAGTGTACTCTCTGGACTCACTGCAGTGCATCCCCAGTTGTGCCAGTGCACTCTCTGGACTCACTGCACTGCATCCCCAGTGGTGCCAGTGCACTCTCTGGACTAACTGAACTGCATCCCCAATTGATCCAGTGCACTCTCTGGACTCACTGCAGTGCATCCCCAGTGGTGCCAGTGCACTCTCTGGACTCACTGCACTGCATCCCCAGTGGTGCCAGTGCACTCTATGTAGTCATTGTGCTGCATCCCCAGTGGTGCCAGTGCACTCTCTGGACTCACTGCAGTGCATCACCAGTGGTGCCAGTGCACCCTCCGGACTCACTGCAGTGCATCCCCAGTGGTGCCAGTGCACTCTCTGGACTCACAGCAGTGAATCCCCAGTGGTGCCAGTGCACTCTCTGGACTCACTGCAGTGCATCCACAGTGGTGCCAGTGCACTCTCTGGACTCACTGCACTGCATCCCCAGTGGTGCCAGTGCACTCTCTGGACTCACTGCACTGCATCCCCAGTGGTGCCAGTGCTCTCTCTGGACTCACTGCAGTGCATCCCCAGTGGTGCCAGTGCACTCTCTGGACTCACTGCACTGCATCACCAGTGGTGCCAGTGCACTCTCTGGACTCGCTGCAGTGCATCCCCAGTGGTGCCAGTGCACTCTCTGGACTCACTGCACTGCATTCCCAGTGGTGCCAGTGCACTCTCTGTAGTCATTGCGCTGCATCTCCAGTGGTGCCAGTGCACTCTCTGGACTCACTGCAGTACATCTCCAGTGGTGCCAGTGCACTCTCTGGACTCACTGCACTGCATCCCCAGTGGTGCCAGTGCACTCTGTGGACTCACTGCACTGCATCCCCAGTGGTGCCAGTGCACTCTCTGGACTCACCGCACTGCATCCCCAGTGGTGCCAGTGCACTCTCTGGACTCACTGCACTGCATCCCCAGTGGTGCCAGTGCACTCTCTGGACTCACTGCACTGCATCCCCAGTGGTGCCAGTGCACTCTCTGGACTCACCGCACTGCATCCCCAGTGGTGCCAGTGCACTCTCTGGACTCACTGCAGTGCATCCCCAGTGGTGCCAGTGCACTCTGTGGACTTACTGTACTGCATCCCCAGTGGTGCCAGTGCACTCTCTGGACTCACCGCACGGCATCCCCAGTGGTGCCAGTGCACTCTCTGGACTCACTGCAGTGCATCCCCAGAGGTGCCAGTGTACTCTCTGCACTCACTGCAGTGCATCCCCAGTGGTGCCAGTGCACTCTCTGGACTAACTGAACTGCATCCCCAATTGATCCAGTGCACTCTCTGGACTCACTGCACTGCATCACCAGTGGTGCCAGTGCACTCTCTAGAGTCACTGCAGTGCATCCCCAGTGGTGCCAGTGCACTCTCTGGACTCACTGCACCGCATCCACAGTGGTGCCAGTGCACTCTCTGGACTCACTGCAGTGCATCCCCGGTGGTGCCAGTTCACTCTCTGGAGTCACTGTACTGCATCCCCAGTGGTGCCAGTGCACTCTCTGGACTCACTGCAGTGCATCCCCAGTGGTGCCAGTGCACTCTCTGGACTAACTGAACTGCATCCCCAATTGATCCAGTGCACTCTCTGGACTCACCGCGCTGCATCCCCAGTGGCACTCACTGCACTCTCTAGAGTCACTGCAGTGCATCCCCAGTGGTGCCAGTGCACTCTCTGGACTCACTGCACTGCATCACCAGTGGTGCCAGTGCACTCTCTGGACTCACTGCAGTGCATCCCCAGTGGTGCCAGTGCACTCTGTGGACTCACTGCACTGCATCCCCAGTGGTGCCAGTGCACTCTCTGGACTCACCGCACTGCATCCAGAGTGGTGCCAGTGCACTCTCTGGAGTCACTGCAGTGCATCCCCAGTGGTGCCAGTGCACTCTCTGGAGTCACTGCACTGCATCCCCAGTGGTGCCAGTGCACTCTCTGGACTCACTGCAGTGCATCCACAGTGGTGCCAGTGCACTCTATGTAGTCATTGCGCTGCATCCCCAGTGGTGCCAGTGCACTCTCTGGACTCACTGCACTGCATCCCCAGTGGTGCCAGTGCAAACTCTGGACTCACTGCACTGCATCCCCAAGGTGCCAGTGCACTCTCTGGACTCACTGCACTGCATCCCCAGTGGTGCCAGTGCAGTCTCTGGACTCACTGCACTGCATCCCCAGTGGTGCCAGTGCAGTCCCTGTACTCACTGCAGTGCATCCCCAGTGGTGACAGTGCACTCTCTGGACTCACTACACTGCATCCCCAGTGGTGCAGTGCACTCTCTAGAGTCACTGCAGTGCATCCCCAGTGGTGCCAGTGCACTCTCTGGACTCACTTCACTGCATCCCCAGTGGTGCCAGTGCACTCTCTGGACTCACTGCACTGCATCCCCAGTGGTGCCAGTGCACTCTGTGGACTTACTGTACTGCATCCCCAGTGGTGCCAGTGCACTCTCTGGAGTCACCGCACGGCATCCCCAGTGGTGCCAGTGCACTCTCTGGACTCACTGCAGTGCATCCCCAGAGGTGCCAGTGTACTCTCTGCACTCACTGCAGTGCATCCCCAGTGGTGCCAGTGCACTCTCTGGACTCTCTGCAGTGCATCCCCAGTGGTGCCAGTGCACTCTCTGGACTCACTGCAGTGCATCCCCAGTGGTGCCAGTGCACTCTCTGGATTCACTGCACTGCATCCCCAGTGGTTCCAGTGCACTCTCTGGACTCACTGCACTGCATCCCCAGTGGTGCCAGTGCACTCTCTGGACTCACCGCACTGCATCCAGAGTGGTGCCAGTGCACTCTCTGGACTCACTGCACTGCATTCCCAGTGGTGCCAGTGCACTCTCTGGACTCACTGCACTGCATCCCCAGTGGTGCCAGTGCACTCTCTGGAGTCACTGCAGTGCATCCCCAGTGGTGCCAGTGCACTCTCTGGACTCACTGCACTGCATCCCCAGTGGTGCCAGTGCTCTCTCTGCACTCACTGCACTGCATCCCCAGTGGTGCCAGTGCACTCTCTGGACTCACTGCACTGCATCCCCAGTGGTGCCAGTGCACTCTCTGGACTCACTGCAGTGCATCCCCAGAGGTGCCAGTGCACTCTCTGGACTCACTGCAGTGCATCCCCAGTGGTGCCAGTGCACTCTCTAGAGTCACTGCAGTGCATCCCCCGTGGTGCCAGTGCACTCTCTAGACTCACTGCACTGCATCCCCAGTGGTGCCAGTGCACTCTCTGGAGTCACTGCACTGCATCCCCAGTGGTGCCAGTGCACTCTCTGGACTCACCGCACTGCATCCCCAGTGGTGCCAGTGCACTCTCTGGAGTCACTGCAGTGCATCCCCAGTGGTGCCAGTGCACTCTCTGGACTTACAGAACTGCATCCCCAGTGGTGCCATTGCACTCTCTGGACTCACTGCGCTGCATCCCCAGTGGTGCCAGTGCACTCTCTGGAGTCTCTGCAGTGCATCCCCAGTGGTGCCAGTGCACTTTCTGGACTCACTGTACTGCATCCCCAAGGTGCCAGTGCACTCTCTGGACTCACTGCACTGCATCCCCAGTGGTGCCAGTGCACTCTCTGGACTCACTGCAGTACATCCCCAATGGTGCCAGTGTACTCTCTGCACTCACTGCAGTGCATCCCCAGTGGTGACAGTGCACTCTCTGGACTCACTACACTGCATCGCCAGTGGTGCCAGTTCACTCTCTGGAGTCACTGTACTGCATCCCCAGTGGTGCCAGTTCACTCTCTGGACTCACTGCAGTGCATCCCCAGTGGTGCCAGTGCACTCTCTGGACTCACTGCACTGCATCCCCAGTGGTGCCAGTGCACTCTCTGGACTAACTGAACTGCATCCCCAATTGATCCAGTGCACTCTCTGGACTCACTGCACTGCATCCCCAGTGGTGCCAGTGCACTCTCTGGACTCACTGCAGTGCATCCCCAGTGCTGCCAGTGCACTCTCTGGACTCACTGTACTGCATCCACAGTGGCGCCAGTGCACTCTCTGGACTCACCGCACTGCATCCCCAGTGGTGCCAGTGCACTCTCTGGACTCACTGCACTGCATCCCCAGTGGTGCCAGTGCACTCTCTGGACTCACTGCAGTGCATC
Organism: Anser anser; assembly: GCF_964211835.1. Lineage (NCBI taxonomy): Eukaryota > Metazoa > Chordata > Aves > Anseriformes > Anatidae > Anser > Anser anser. The sequence goes on from NW_028153956.1 coordinate 81,865, forward strand.
CCCAGTGGTGCCAGTGCACTCTCTGGACTCACTACACTGCATCCCCAGTGGTGCCAGTGCACTCTCTGGACTCACAGCAGTGAATCCCCAGTGGTGCCAGTGCACTCTCTGGACTCACAGCACTGCATCCCCAGTG
>NW_028153955.1:5000-37500 GCF_964211835.1 Anser anser
CCCTAACCGCAACAAGAAGCTGAACCCGAGTTAGACCCGAAAAAACACGTACGGTGCCACTTTCTGCCATCAAAAAGTGCTCTCAGCGGAAGCCTTTGGGTACACCTGAACTCCCTGGGGGAGCCTTTACGCAACCCCACACTCAACAGGACTCTGCGTCTTCGCTCTTTCCTAACAACCCTAAACATAACCCTAACCGCAACAAGAAGCTCAACCCGAGTTAGACCCGAAAAAACACGTACGGTGCCACTTTCTGCCATCAAAAAGTGCTCTCGGCGGAAGCCTTTGGGTACACCTGAACTCCCTGGGGGAGCCTTTACGCAACCCCACACTCAACAGGACTCTGCGTCTTCACTCTTTCCTAACAACCCTAAACATAACCCTAACCGCAACAAGAAGCTGAACCCGAGTTAGACCCGAAAAAACACGTACGGTGCCACTTTCTGCCATCAAAAAGTGCTCTCAGCGGAAGCCTTTGGGTACACCTGAACTCCCTGGGGGAGCCTTTACGCAACCCCACACTCAACAGGACTCTGCGTCTTCGCTCTTTCCTAACAACCCTAAACATAACCCTAACCGCAACAAGAAGCTGAACCCGAGTTAGACCCGAAAAAACACGTACGGTGCCACTTTCTGCCATCAAAAAGTGCTCTCGGCGGAAGCCTTTGGGTACACCTGAACTCCCTGGGGGAGCCTTTACGCAACCCCACACTCAACAGGACTCTGCGTCTTCACTCTTTCCTAACAACCCTAAACATAACCCTAACCGCAACAAGAAGCTGAACCCGAGTTAGACCCGAAAAAACACGTACGGTGCCACTTTCTGCCATCAAAAAGTGCTCTCAGCGGAAGCCTTTGGGTACACTTGAACTCCCTGGGGGAGCCTTTACGCAACCCCACACTCAACAGGACTCTGCGTCTTCACTCTTTCCTAACAACCCTAAACATAACCCTAACCGCAACAAGAAGCTGAACCCGAGTTAGACCCGAAAAAACACGTACGGTGCCACTTTCTGCCATCAAAAAGTGCTCTCAGCGGAAGCCTTTGGGTACACCTGAACTCCCTGGGGGAGCCTTTACGCAACCCCACACTCAACAGGACTCTGCGTCTTCACTCTTTCCTAACAACCCTAAACATAACCCTAACCGCAACAAGAAGCTGAACCCGAGTTAGACCCGAAAAAACACGTACGGTGCCACTTTCTGCCATCAAAAAGTGCTCTCAGCGGAAGCCTTTGGGTACACCTGAACTCCCTGGGGTAGCCTTTACGCAACCCCACACTCAACAGGACTCTGCGTCTTCGCTCTTTCCTAACAACCCTAAACATAACCCTAACCGCAACAAGAAGCTGAACCCGAGTTAGACCCGAAAAAACACGTACGGTGCCACTTTCTGCCATCAAAAAGTGCTCTCGGCGGAAGCCTTTGGGTACACCTGAACTCCCTGGGGGAGCCTTTACGCAACCCCACACTCAACAGGACTCTGCGTCTTCACTCTTTCCTAACAACCCTAAACATAACCCTAACCGCAACAAGAAGCTGAACCCGAGTTAGACCCGAAAAAACACGTACGGTGCCACTTTCTGCCATCAAAAAGTGCTCTCAGCGGAAGCCTTTGGGTACACTTGAACTCCCTGGGGGAGCCTTTACGCAACCCCACACTCAACAGGACTCTGCGTCTTCACTCTTTCCTAACAACCCTAAACATAACCCTAACCGCAACAAGAAGCTGAACCCGAGTTAGACCCGAAAAAACACGTACGGTGCCACTTTCTGCCATCAAAAAGTGCTCTCAGCGGAAGCCTTTGGGTACACCTGAACTCCCTGGGGGAGCCTTTACGCAACCCCACACTCAACAGGACTCTGCGTCTTCACTCTTTCCTAACAACCCTAAACATAACCCTAACCGCAACAAGAAGCTCAACCCGAGTTAGACCCGAAAAAACACGTACGGTGCCACTTTCTGCCATCAAAAAGTGCTCTCAGCGGAAGCCTTTGGGTACACCTGAACTGCCTGGGGGAGCCTTTACGCAACCCCACACTCAACAGGACTCTGCGTCTTCACTCTTTCCTAACAACCCTAAACATAACCCTAACCGCAACAAGAAGCTCAACCCGAGTTAGACCCGAAAAAACACGTACGGTGCCACTTTCTGCCATCAAAAAGTGCTCTCAGCGGAAGCCTTTGGGTACACCTGAACTCCCTGGGGGAGCCTTTACGCAACCCCACACTCAACAGGACTCTGCGTCTTCACTCTTTCCTAACAACCCTAAACATAACCCTAACCGCAACAAGAAGCTGAACCCGAGTTAGACCCGAAAAAACACGTACGGTGCCACTTTCTGCCATCAAAAAGTGCTCTCAGCGGAAGCCTTTGGGTACACCTGAACTCCCTGGGGGAGCCTTTACGCAACCCCACACTCAACAGGACTCTGCGTCTTCACTCTTTCCTAACAACCCTAAACATAACCCTAACCGCAACAAGAAGCTCAACCCGAGTTAGACCCGAAAAAACACGTACGGTGCCACTTTCTGCCATCAAAAAGTGCTCTCAGCGGAAGCCTTTGGGTACACCTGAACTCCCTGGGGGAGCCTTTACGCAACCCCACACTCAACAGGACTCTGCGTCTTCACTCTTTCCTAACAACCCTAAACATAACCCTAACCGCAACAAGAAGCTCAACCCGAGTTAGACCCGAAAAAACACGTACGGTGCCACTTTCTGCCATCCAAAAGTGCTCTCAGCGGAAGCCTTTGGGTACACCTGAACTCCCTGGGGGAGCCTTTACGCAACCCCACACTCAACAGGACTCTGCGTCTTCACTCTTTCCTAACAACCCTAAACATAACCCTAACCGCAACAAGAAGCTGAACCCGAGTTAGACCCGAAAAAACACGTACGGTGCCACTTTCTGCCATCCAAAAGTGCTCTCAGCGGAAGCCTTTGGGTACACCTGAACTCCCTGGGGGAGCCTTTACGCAACCCCACACTCAACAGGACTCTGCGTCTTCACTCTTTCCTAACAACCCTAAACATAACCCTAACCGCAACAAGAAGCTGAACCCGAGTTAGACCCGAAAAAACACGTACGGTGCCACTTTCTGCCATCAAAAAGTGCTCTCAGCGGAAGCCTTTGGGTACACCTGAACTCCCTGGGGGAGCCTTTACGCAACCCCACACTCAACAGGACTCTGCGTCTTCACTCTTTCCTAACAACCCTAAACATAACCCTAACCGCAACAAGAAGCTGAACCCGAGTTAGACCCGAAAAAACACGTACGGTGCCACTTTCTGCCATCAAAAAGTGCTCTCAGCGGAAGCCTTTGGGTACACCTGAACTCCCTGGGGGAGCCTTTACGCAACCCCACACTCAACAGGACTCTGCGTCTTCGCTCTTTCCTAACAACCCTAAACATAACCCTAACCGCAACAAGAAGCTCAACCCGAGTTAGACCCGAAAAAACACGTACGGTGCCACTTTCTGCCATCAAAAAGTGCTCTCAGCGGAAGCCTTTGGGTACACCTGAACTCCCTGGGGGAGCCTTTACGCAACCCCACACTCAACAGGACTCTGCGTCTTCACTCTTTCCTAACAACCCTAAACAAAACCCTAACCGCAACAAGAAGCTGAACCCGAGATAGACCCGAAAAAACACGTACGGTGCCACTTTCTGCCATCAAAAAGTGCTCTCAGCGGAAGCCTTTGGGTACACCTGAACTCCCTGGGGGAGCCTTTACGCAACCCCACACTCAACAGGACTCTGCGTCTTCACTCTTTCCTAACAACCCTAAACATAACCCTAACCGCAACAAGAAGCTGAACCCGAGTTAGACCCGAAAAAACACGTACGGTGCCACTTTCTGCCATCAAAAAGTGCTCTCAGCGGAAGCCTTTGGGTACACCTGAACTCCCTGGGGGAGCCTTTACGCAACCCCACACTCAACAGGACTCTGCGTCTTCACTCTTTCCTAACAACCCTAAACATAACCCTAACCGCAACAAGAAGCTCAACCCGAGTTAGACCCGAAAAAACACGTACGGTGCCACTTTCTGCCATCAAAAAGTGCTCTCAGCGGAAGCCTTTGGGTACACCTGAACTCCCTGGGGGAGCCTTTACGCAACCCCACACTCAACAGGACTCTGCGTCTTCACTCTTTCCTAACAACCCTGAACATAACCCTAACCGCAACAAGAAGCTGAACCCGAGTTAGACCCGAAAAAACACGTACGGTGCCACTTTCTGCCATCAAAAAGTGCTCTCAGCGGAAGCCTTTGGGTACACCTGAACTCCCTGGGGGAGCCTTTACGCAACCCCACACTCAACAGGACTCTGCGTCTTCACTCTTTCCTAACAACCCTAAACATAACCCTAACCGCAAAAAGAAGCTGAACCCGAGTTAGACCCGAAAAAACACGTACGGTGCCACTTTCTGCCATCAAAAAGTGCTCTCAGCGGAAGCCTTTGGGTACACCTGAACTCCCTGTGGGAGTCTTTACGCAACCCCACACTCAACAGGACTCTGCGTTTTCACTCTTTCCTAACAACCCTAAACATAACCCTAACCGGAACAAGAAGCTCAACCCGAGTTAGACCCGAAAAAACACGTACGGTGCCACTTTCTGCCATCCAAAAGTGCTCTCAGCGGAAGCCTTTGGGTACACCTGAACTCCCTGGGGGAGCCTTTACGCAACCCCACACTCAACAGGACTCTGCGTCTTCACTCTTTCCTAACAACCCTAAACATAACCCTAACCGCAACAAGAAGCTGAACCCGAGTTAGACCCGAAAAAACACGTACGGTGCCACTTTCTGCCATCAAAAAGTGCTCTCAGCGGAAGCCTTTGGGTACACCTGAACTCCCTGGGGGAGCCTTTACGCAACCCCACACTCAACAGGACTCTGCGTCTTCACTCTTTCCTAACAACCCTAAACATAACCCTAACCGCAACAAGAAGCTGAACCCGAGTTAGACCCGAAAAAACACGTACGGTGCCACTTTCTGCCATCAAAAAGTGCTCTCAGCGGAAGCCTTTGGGTACACCTGAACTCCCTGGGGGAGCCTTTACGCAACCCCACACTCAACAGGACTCTGCGTCTTCACTCTTTCCTAACAACCCTAAACATAACCCTAACCGCAACAAGAAGCTGAACCCGAGTTAGACCCGAAAAAACACGTACGGTGCCACTTTCTGCCATCAAAAAGTGCTCTCAGCGGAAGCCTTTGGGTACACCTGAACTCCCTGGGGGAGCCTTTACGCAACCCCACACTCAACAGGACTCTGCGTCTTCACTCTTTCCTAACAACCCTAAACATAACCCTAACCGCAAGAAGAAGCTCAACCCGAGTTAGACCCGAAAAAACACGTACGGTGCCACTTTCTGCCATCAAAAAGTGCTCTCAGCGGAAGCCTTTGGGTACACCTGAACTCCCTGGGGGAGCCTTTACGCAACCCCACACTCAACAGGACTCTGCGTCTTCACTCTTTCCTAACAACCATAAACATAACCCTAACCGCAACAAGAAGCTGAACCCGAGTTAGACCCGAAAAAACACGTACGGTGCCACTTTCTGCCATCAAAAAGTGCTCTCAGCGGAAGCCTTTGGGTACACCTGAACTCCCTGGGGGAGCCTTTACGCAACCCCACACTCAACAGGACTCTGCGTCTTCACTCTTTCCTAACAACCCTAAACATAACCCTAACCGCAACAAGAAGCTGAACCCGAGTTAGACCCGAAAAAACACGTACGGTGCCACTTTCTGCCATCAAAAAGTGCTCTCAGCGGAAGCCTTTGGGTACACCTGAACTCCCTGGGGGAGCCTTTACGCAACCCCACACTCAACAGGACTCTGCGTCTTCACTCTTTCCTAACAACCCTAAACATAACCCTAACCGCAACAAGAAGCTGAACCCGAGTTAGACCCGAAAAAACACGTACGGTGCCACTTTCTGCCATCAAAAAGTGCTCTCAGCGGAAGCCTTTGGGTACACCTGAACTCCCTGGGGGAGCCTTTACGCAACCCCACACTCAACAGGACTCTGCGTCTTCGCTCTTTCCTAACAACCCTAAACATAACCCTAACCGCAACAAGAAGCTGAACCCGAGTTAGACCCGAAAAAACACGTACGGTGCCACTTTCTGCCATCAAAAAGTGCTCTCAGCGGAAGCCTTTGGGTACACCTGAACTCCCTGGGGGAGCCTTTACGCAACCCCACACTCAACAGGACTCTGCGTCTTCACTCTTTCCTAACAACCCTAAACAAAACCCTAACCGCAACAAGAAGCTCAACCCGAGTTAGACCCGAAAAAACACGTACGGTGCCACTTTCTGCCATCAAAAAGTGCTCTCAGCGGAAGCCTTTGGGTACACCTGAACTCCCTGGGGGAGCCTTTACGCAACCCCACACTCAACAGGACTCTGCGTCTTCACTCTTTCCTAACAACCCTAAACATAACCCTAACCGCAACAAGAAGCTGAACCCGAGTTAGACCCGAAAAAACACGTACGGTGCCACTTTCTGCCATCAAAAAGTGCTCTCAGCGGAAGCCTTTGGGTACACCTGAACTCCCTGGGGGAGCCTTTACGCAACCCCACACTCAACAGGACTCTGCGTCTTCACTCTTTCCTAACAACCCTAAACATAAGCCTAACCGGAACAAGAAGCTCAACCCGAGTTAGACCCGAAAAAACACGTACGGTGCCACTTTCTGCCATCCAAAAGTGCTCTCAGCGGAAGCCTTTGGGTACACCTGAACTCCCTGGGGGAGCCTTTACGCAACCCCACACTCAACAGGACTCTGCGTCTTCACTCTTTCCTAACAACCCTAAACATAACCCTAACCGCAACAAGAAGCTGAACCCGAGTTAGACCCGAAAAAACACGTACGGTGCCACTTTCTGCCATCAAAAAGTGCTCTCAGCGGAAGCCTTTGGGTACACCTGAACTCCCTGGGGGAGCCTTTACGCAACCCCACACTCAACAGGACTCTGCGTCTTCACTCTTTCCTAACAACCCTAAACATAACCCTAACCGCAACAAGAAGCTCAACCCGAGTTAGACCCGAAAAAACACGTACGGTGCCACTTTCTGCCATCAAAAAGTGCTCTCAGCGGAAGCCTTTGGGTACACCTGAACTCCCTGGGGGAGCCTTTACGCAACCCCACACTCAACAGGACTCTGCGTCTTCACTCTTTCCTAACAACCCTGAACATAACCCTAACCGCAACAAGAAGCTGAACCCGAGTTAGACCCGAAAAAACACGTACGGTGCCACTTTCTGCCATCAAAAAGTGCTCTCAGCGGAAGCCTTTGGGTACACCTGAACTCCCTGGGGGAGCCTTTACGCAACCCCACACTCAACAGGACTCTGCGTCTTCACTCTTTCCTAACAACCCTAAACATAACCCTAACCGCAAAAAGAAGCTGAACCCGAGTTAGACCCGAAAAAACACGTACGGTGCCACTTTCTGCCATCAAAAAGTGCTCTCAGCGGAAGCCTTTGGGTACACCTGAACTCCCTGTGGGAGTCTTTACGCAACCCCACACTCAACAGGACTCTGCGTTTTCACTCTTTCCTAACAACCCTAAACATAACCCTAACCGGAACAAGAAGCTCAACCCGAGTTAGACCCGAAAAAACACGTACGGTGCCACTTTCTGCCATCCAAAAGTGCTCTCAGCGGAAGCCTTTGGGTACACCTGAACTCCCTGGGGGAGCCTTTACGCAACCCCACACTCAACAGGACTCTGCGTCTTCACTCTTTCCTAACAACCCTAAACATAACCCTAACCGCAACAAGAAGCTCAACCCGAGTTAGACCCGAAAAAACACGTACGGTGCCACTTTCTGCCATCAAAAAGTGCTCTCAGCGGAAGCCTTTGGGTACACCTGAACTCCCTGGGGGAGCCTTTACGCAACCCCACACTCAACAGGACTCTGCGTCTTCACTCTTTCCTAACAACCCTAAACATAACCCTAACCGCAACAAGAAGCTGAACCCGAGTTAGACCCGAAAAAACACGTACGGTGCCACTTTCTGCCATCAAAAAGTGCTCTCAGCGGAAGCCTTTGGGTACACCTGAACTCCCTGGGGGAGCCTTTACGCAACCCCACACTCAACAGGACTCTGCGTCTTCACTCTTTCCTAACAACCCTAAACATAACCCTAACCGCAACAAGAAGCTGAACCCGAGTTAGACCCGAAAAAACACGTACGGTGCCACTTTCTGCCATCAAAAAGTGCTCTCAGCGGAAGCCTTTGGGTACACCTGAACTCCCTGGGGGAGCCTTTACGCAACCCCACACTCAACAGGACTCTGCGTCTTCACTCTTTCCTAACAACCCTAAACATAACCCTAACCGCAAGAAGAAGCTCAACCCGAGTTAGACCCGAAAAAACACGTACGGTGCCACTTTCTGCCATCAAAAAGTGCTCTCAGCGGAAGCCTTTGGGTACACCTGAACTCCCTGGGGGAGCCTTTACGCAACCCCACACTCAACAGGACTCTGCGTCTTCACTCTTTCCTAACAACCATAAACATAACCCTAACCGCAACAAGAAGCTGAACCCGAGTTAGACCCGAAAAAACACGTACGGTGCCACTTTCTGCCATCAAAAAGTGCTCTCAGCGGAAGCCTTTGGGTACACCTGAACTCCCTGGGGGAGCCTTTACGCAACCCCACACTCAACAGGACTCTGCGTCTTCACTCTTTCCTAACAACCCTAAACATAACCCTAACCGCAACAAGAAGCTGAACCCGAGTTAGACCCGAAAAAACACGTACGGTGCCACTTTCTGCCATCAAAAAGTGCTCTCAGCGGAAGCCTTTGGGTACACCTGAACTCCCTGGGGGAGCCTTTACGCAACCCCACACTCAACAGGACTCTGCGTCTTCACTCTTTCCTAACAACCCTAAACATAACCCTAACCGCAACAAGAAGCTGAACCCGAGTTAGACCCGAAAAAACACGTACGGTGCCACTTTCTGCCATCAAAAAGTGCTCTCAGCGGAAGCCTTTGGGTACACCTGAACTCCCTGGGGGAGCCTTTACGCAACCCCACACTCAACAGGACTCTGCGTCTTCGCTCTTTCCTAACAACCCTAAACATAACCCTAACCGCAACAAGAAGCTGAACCCGAGTTAGACCCGAAAAAACACGTACGGTGCCACTTTCTGCCATCAAAAAGTGCTCTCAGCGGAAGCCTTTGGGTACACCTGAACTCCCTGGGGGAGCCTTTACGCAACCCCACACTCAACAGGACTCTGCGTCTTCACTCTTTCCTAACAACCCTAAACAAAACCCTAACCGCAACAAGAAGCTCAACCCGAGTTAGACCCGAAAAAACACGTACGGTGCCACTTTCTGCCATCAAAAAGTGCTCTCAGCGGAAGCCTTTGGGTACACCTGAACTCCCTGGGGGAGCCTTTACGCAACCCCACACTCAACAGGACTCTGCGTCTTCACTCTTTCCTAACAACCCTAAACATAACCCTAACCGCAACAAGAAGCTGAACCCGAGTTAGACCCGAAAAAACACGTACGGTGCCACTTTCTGCCATCAAAAAGTGCTCTCAGCGGAAGCCTTTGGGTACACCTGAACTCCCTGGGGGAGCCTTTACGCAACCCCACACTCAACAGGACTCTGCGTCTTCACTCTTTCCTAACAACCCTAAACATAACCCTAACCGCAACAAGAAGCTCAACCCGAGTTAGACCCGAAAAAACACGTACGGTGCCACTTTCTGCCATCAAAAAGTGCTCTCAGCGGAAGCCTTTGGGTACACCTGAACTCCCTGGGGGAGCCTTTACGCAACCCCACACTCAACAGGACTCTGCGTCTTCACTCTTTCCTAACAACCCTGAACATAACCCTAACCGCAACAAGAAGCTGAACCCGAGTTAGACCCGAAAAAACACGTACGGTGCCACTTTCTGCCATCAAAAAGTGCTCTCAGCGGAAGCCTTTGGGTACACCTGAACTCCCTGGGGGAGCCTTTACGCAACCCCACACTCAACAGGACTCTGCGTCTTCACTCTTTCCTAACAACCCTAAACATAACCCTAACCGCAACAAGAAGCTGAACCCGAGTTAGACCCGAAAAAACACGTACGGTGCCACTTTCTGCCATCAAAAAGTGCTCTCAGCGGAAGCCTTTGGGTACACCTGAACTCCCTGTGGGAGTCTTTACGCAACCCCACACTCAACAGGACTCTGCGTTTTCACTCTTTCCTAACAACCCTAAACATAAGCCTAACCGGAACAAGAAGCTCAACCCGAGTTAGACCCGAAAAAACACGTACGGTGCCACTTTCTGCCATCCAAAAGTGCTCTCAGCGGAAGCCTTTGGGTACACCTGAACTCCCTGGGGGAGCCTTTACGCAACCCCACACTCAACAGGACTCTGCGTCTTCACTCTTTCCTAACAACCCTAAACATAACCCTAACCGCAACAAGAAGCTGAACCCGAGTTAGACCCGAAAAAACACGTACGGTGCCACTTTCTGCCATCAAAAAGTGCTCTCAGCGGAAGCCTTTGGGTACACCTGAACTCCCTGGGGGAGCCTTTATGCAACCCCACACTCAACAGGACTCTGCGTCTTCACTCTTTCCTAACAACCCTAAACATAACCCTAACCGCAACAAGAAGCTGAACCCGAGTTAGACCCGAAAAAACACGTACGGTGCCACTTTCTGCCATCAAAAAGTGCTCTCAGTGGAAGCCTTTGGGTACACCTGAACTCCCTGGGGGAGCCTTTACGCAACCCCACACTCAACAGGACTCTGCGTCTTCACTCTTTCCTAACAACCCTAAACATAACCCTAACCGCAACAAGAAGCTGAACCCGAGTTAGACCCGAAAAAACACGTACGGTGCCACTTTCTGCCATCAAAAAGTGCTCTCAGCGGAAGCCTTTGGGTACACCTGAACTCCCTGGGGGAGCCTTTACGCAACCCCACACTCAACAGGACTCTGCGTCTTCACTCTTTCCTAACAACCCTAAACATAACCCTAACCGCAACAAGAAGCTCAACCCGAGTTAGACCCGAAAAAACACGTACGGTGCCACTTTCTGCCATCAAAAAGTGCTCTCAGCGGAAGCCTTTGGGTACACCTGACCTCCCTGGGGGAGCCTTTACGCAACCCCACACTCAACAGGACTCTGAGTCTTCACTCTTTCCTAACAACCCTAAACATAACCCTAACCGCAACAAGAAGCTGAACCCGAGTTAGACCCGAAAAAACACGTACGGTGCCACTTTCTGCCATCAAAAAGTGCTCTCAGCGGAAGCCTTTGGGTACACCTGAACTCCCTGGGGGAGCCTTTACGCAACCCCACACTCAACAGGACTCTGCGTCTTCACTCTTTCCTAACAACCCTAAACATAACCCTAACCGCAACAAGAAGCTCAAACCGAGTTAGACCCGAAAAAACACGTACGGTGCCACTTTCTGCCATCAAAAAGTGCTCTCAGCGGAAGCCTTTGGGTACACCTGAACTCCCTGGGGGAGCCTTTACGCAACCCCACACTCAACAGGACTCTGCGTCCCGCTCTTTCCTAACAACCCTAAACATAACCCTAACCGCAACAAGAAGCTGAACCCGAGTTAGACCCGAAAAAACACGTACGGTGCCACTTTCTGCCATCAAAAAGTGCTCTCAGCGGAAGCCTTTGGGTACACCTGAACTCCCTGGGGGAGCCTTTACGCAACCCCACACTCAACAGGACTCTGCGTCTTCACTCTTTCCTAACAACCCTAAACATAACCCTAACCGCAACAAGAAGCTCAACCCGAGTTAGACCCGAAAAAACACGTACGGTGCCACTTTCTGCCATCAAAAAGTGCTCTCAGCGGAAGCCTTTGGGTACACCTGAACTCCCTGGGGGAGCCTTTACGCAACCCCACACTCAACAGGACTCTGCGTCTTCACTCTTTCCTAACAACCCTAAACATAACCCTAACCGCAACAAGAAGCTCAACCCGAGTTAGACCCGAAAAAACACGTACGGTGCCACTTTCTGCCATCAAAAAGTGCTCTCAGCGGAAGCCTTTGGGTACACCTGAACTCCCTGGGGGAGCCTTTACGCAACCCCACACTCAACAGGACTCTGCGTCTTCACTCTTTCCTAACAACCCTGAACATAACCCTAACCGCAACAAGAAGCTCAACCCGAGTTAGACCCGAAAAAACACGTACGGTGCCACTTTCTGCCATCAAAAAGTGCTCTCAGCGGAAGCCTTTGGGTACACCTGAACTCCCTGGGGGAGCCTTTACGCAACCCCACACTCAACAGGACTCTGCGTCTTCACTCTTTCCTAACAACCCTAAACATAACCCTAACCGCAACAAGAAGCTGAACCCGAGTTAGACCCGAAAAAACACGTACGGTGCCACTTTCTGCCATCAAAAAGTGCTCTCAGCGGAAGCCTTTGGGTACACCTGAACTCCCTGTGGGAGTCTTTACGCAACCCCACACTCAACAGGACTCTGCGTTTTCACTCTTTCCTAACAACCCTAAACATAAGCCTAACCGGAACAAGAAGCTCAACCCGAGTTAGACCCGAAAAAACACGTACGGTGCCACTTTCTGCCATCCAAAAGTGCTCTCAGCGGAAGCCTTTGGGTACACCTGAACTCCCTGGGGGAGCCTTTACGCAACCCCACACTCAACAGGACTCTGCGTCTTCACTCTTTCCTAACAACCCTAAACATAACCCTAACCGCAACAAGAAGCTCAACCCGAGTTAGACCCGAAAAAACACGTACGGTGCCACTTTCTGCCATCAAAAAGTGCTCTCAGCGGAAGCCTTTGGGTACACCTGAACTCCCTGGGGGAGCCTTTACGCAACCCCACACTCAACAGGACTCTGCGTCTTCACTCTTTCCTAACAACCCTAAACATAACCCTAACCGCAACAAGAAGCTGAACCCGAGTTAGACCCGAAAAAACACGTACGGTGCCACTTTCTGCCATCAAAAAGTGCTCTCAGTGGAAGCCTTTGGGTACACCTGAACTCCCTGGGGGAGCCTTTACGCAACCCCACACTCAACAGGACTCTGCGTCTTCACTCTTTCCTAACAACCCTAAACATAACCCTAACCGCAACAAGAAGCTGAACCCGAGTTAGACCCGAAAAAACACGTACGGTGCCACTTTCTGCCATCAAAAAGTGCTCTCAGCGGAAGCCTTTGGGTACACCTGAACTCCCTGGGGGAGCCTTTACGCAACCCCACACTCAACAGGACTCTGCGTCTTCACTCTTTCCTAACAACCCTAAACATAACCCTAACCGCAACAAGAAGCTCAACCCGAGTTAGACCCGAAAAAACACGTACGGTGCCACTTTCTGCCATCAAAAAGTGCTCTCAGCGGAAGCCTTTGGGTACACCTGAACTCCCTGGGGGAGCCTTTACGCAACCCCACACTCAACAGGACTCTGAGTCTTCACTCTTTCCTAACAACCCTAAACATAACCCTAACCGCAACAAGAAGCTGAACCCGAGTTAGACCCGATAAAACACGTACGGTGCCACTTTCTGCCATCAAAAAGTGCTCTCAGCGGAAGCCTTTGGGTACACCTGAACTCCCTGGGGGAGCCTTTACGCAACCCCACACTCAACAGGACTCTGCGTCTTCACTCTTTCCTAACAACCCTAAACATAACCCTAACCGCAACAAGAAGCTCAACCCGAGTTAGACCCGAAAAAACACGTACGGTGCCACTTTCTGCCATCAAAAAGTGCTCTCAGCGGAAGCCTTTGGGTACACCTGAACTCCCTGGGGGAGCCTTTACGCAACCCCACACTCAACAGGACTCTGCGTCCCGCTCTTTCCTAACAACCCTAAACATAACCCTAACCGCAACAAGAAGCTGAACCCGAGTTAGACCCGAAAAAACACGTACGGTGCCACTTTCTGCCATCAAAAAGTGCTCTCAGCGGAAGCCTTTGGGTACACCTGAACTCCCTGGGGGAGCCTTTACGCAACCCCACACTCAACAGGACTCTGCGTCTTCACTCTTTCCTAACAACCCTAAACATAACCCTAACCGCAACAAGAAGCTCAACCCGAGTTAGACCCGAAAAAACACGTACGGTGCCACTTTCTGCCATCAAAAAGTGCTCTCAGCGGAAGCCTTTGGGTACACCTGAACTCCCTGGGGGAGCCTTTACGCAACCCCACACTCAACAGGACTCTGCGTCTTCACTCTTTCCTAACAACCCTAAACATAACCCTAACCGCAACAAGAAGCTCAACCCGAGTTAGACCCGAAAAAACACGTACGGTGCCACTTTCTGCCATCAAAAAGTGCTCTCAGCGGAAGCCTTTGGGTACACCTGAACTCCCTGGGGGAGCCTTTACGCAACCCCACACTCAACAGGACTCTGCGTCTTCACTCTTTCCTAACAACCCTAAACATAACCCTAACCGCAACAAGAAGCTGAACCCGAGTTAGACCCGAAAAAACACGTACGGTGCCACTTTCTGCCATCAAAAAGTGCTCTCAGCGGAAGCCTTTGGGTACACCTGAACTCCCTGGGGGAGCCTTTACGCAACCCCACACTCAACAGGACTCTGCGTCTTCACTCTTTCCTAACAACCCTGAACATAACCCTAACCGCAACAAGAAGCTGAACCCGAGTTAGACCCGAAAAAACACGTACGGTGCCACTTTCTGCCATCAAAAAGTGCTCTCAGCGGAAGCCTTTGGGTACACCTGAACTCCCTGGGGGAGCCTTTACGCAACCCCACACTCAACAGGACTCTGCGTCTTCACTCTTTCCTAACAACCCTAAACATAACCCTAACCGCAACAAGAAGCTGAACCCGAGTTAGACCCGATAAAACACGTACGGTGCCACTTTCTGCCATCAAAAAGTGCTCTCAGCGGAAGCCTTTGGGTACACCTGAACTCCCTGGGGGAGCCTTTACGCAACCCCACACTCAACAGGACTCTGCATCTTCACTCTTTCCTAACAACCCTAAACATAACCCTAACCGCAACAAGAAGCTCAACCCGAGTTAGACCCGAAAAAACACGTACGGTGCCACTTTCTGCCATCAAAAAGTGCTCTCAGCGGAAGCCTTTGGGTACACCTGAACTCCCTGGGGGAGCCTTTACGCAACCCCACACTCAACAGGACTCTGCGTCTTCGCTCTTTCCTAACAACCCTAAACATAACCCTAACCGCAACAAGAAGCTCAACCCGAGTTAGACCCGAAAAAACACGTACGGTGCCACTTTCTGCCATCCAAAAGTGCTCTCAGCGGAAGCCTTTGGGTACACCTGAACTCCCTGGGGGAGCCTTTACGCAACCCCACACTCAACAGGACTCTGCGTCTTCACTCTTTCCTAACAACCCTAAACATAACCCTAACCGCAACAAGAAGCTCAACCCGAGTTAGACCCGAAAAAACACGTACGGTGCCACTTTCTGCCATCCAAAAGTGCTCTCAGCGGAAGCCTTTGGGTACACCTGAACTCCCTGGGGGAGCCTTTACGCAACCCCACACTCAACAGGACTCTGCGTCTTCACTCTTTCCTAACAACCCTAAACATAACCCTAACCGCAACAAGAAGCTCAACCCGAGTTAGACCCGAAAAAACACGTACGGTGCCACTTTCTGCCATCCAAAAGTGCTCTCAGCGGAAGCCTTTGGGTACACGTGAACTCCCTGGGGGAGCCTTTACGCAACCCCACACTCAACAGGACTCTGCGTCTTCACTCTTTCCTAACAACCCTAAACATAACCCTAACCGCAACAAGAAGCTGAACCCGAGTTAGACCCGAAAAAACACGGACGGTGCCACTTTCTGCCATCAAAAAGTGCTCTCAGCGGAAGCCTTTGGGTACACCTGAACTCCCTGGGGGAGCCTTTACGCAACCCCACACTCAACAGGACTCTGCGTCTTCACTCTTTCCTAACAACCCTAAACATAACCCTAACCGCAACAAGAAGCTCAACCCGAGTTAGACCCGAAAAAACACGTACGGTGCCACTTTCTGCCATCAAAAAGTGCTCTCAGCGGAAGCCTTTGGGTACACCTGAACTCCCTGGGGGAGCCTTTACGCAACCCCACACTCAACAGGACTCTGAGTCTTCACTCTTTCCTAACAACCCTAAACATAACCCTAACCGCAACAAGAAGCTGAACCCGAGTTAGACCCGATAAAACACGTACGGTGCCACTTTCTGCCATCAAAAAGTGATCTCAGCGGAAGCCTTTGGGTACACCTGAACTCCCTGGGGGAGCCTTTACGCAACCCCACACTCAACAGGACTCTGCGTCTTCACTCTTTCCTAACAACCCTAAACATAACCCTAACCGCAACAAGAAGCTGAACCCGAGTTAGACCCGAAAAAACACGTACGGTGCCACTTTCTGCCATCAAAAAGTGCTCTCAGCGGAAGCCTTTGGGTACACCTGAACTCCCTGGGGGAGCCTTTACGCAACCCCACACTCAACAGGACTCTGCGTCTTCACTCTTTCCTAACAACCCTAAACATAACCCTAACCGCAACAAGAAGCTGAACCCGAGTTAGACCCGATAAAACACGTACGGTGCCACTTTCTGCCATCAAAAAGTGATCTCAGCGGAAGCCTTTGGGTACACCTGAACTCCCTGGGGGAGCCTTTACGCAACCCCACACTCAACAGGACTCTGCGTCTTCACTCTTTCCTAACAACCCTAAACATAACCCTAACCGCAACAAGAAGCTCAACCCGAGTTAGACCCGAAAAAACACGTACGGTGCCACTTTCTGCCATCAAAAAGTGCTCTCAGCGGAAGCCTTTGGGTACACCTGAACTCCCTGGGGGAGCCTTTACGCAACCCCACACTCAACAGGACTCTGCGTCTTCGCTCTTTCCTAGCAACCCTAAACATAACCCTAACCGCAACAAGAAGCTGAACCCGAGTTAGACCCGAAAAAACACGTACGGTGCCACTTTCTGCCATCAAAAAGTGCTCTCAGCGGAAGCCTTTGGGTACACCTGAACTCCCTGGGGGAGCCTTTACGCAACCCCACACTCAACAGGACTCTGCGTCTTCACTCTTTCCTAACAACCCTAAACATAACCCTAACCGCAACAAGAAGCTCAACCCGAGTTAGACCCGAAAAAACACGTACGGTGCCACTTTCTGCCATCCAAAAGTGCTCTCAGCGGAAGCCTTTGGGTACACCTGAACTCCCTGGGGGAGCCTTTACGCAACCCCACACTCAACAGGACTCTGCGTCTTCACTCTTTCCTAACAACCCTAAACATAACCCTAACCGCAACAAGAAGCTGAACCCGAGTTAGACCCGAAAAAACACGTACGGTGCCACTTTCTGCCATCAAAAAGTGCTCTCAGCGGAAGCCTTTGGGTACACCTGAACTCCCTGGGGGAGCCTTTACGCAACCCCACACTCAACAGGACTCTGCGTCTTCGCTCTTTCCTAACAACCCTAAACATAACCCTAACCGCAACAAGAAGCTGAACCCGAGTTAGACCCGAAAAAACACGTACGGTGCCACTTTCTGCCATCAAAAAGTGCTCTCAGCGGAAGCCTTTGGGTACACCTGAACTCCCTGGGGGAGCCTTTACGCAACCCCACACTCAACAGGACTCTGCGTCTTCACTCTTTCCTAACAACCCTAAACATAACCCTAACCGCAACAAGAAGCTCAACCCGAGTTAGACCCGAAAAAACACGTACGGTGCCACTTTCTGCCATCAAAAAGTGCTCTCAGCGGAAGCCTTTGGGTACACCTGAACTTCCTGGGGGAGTCTTTACGCAACCCCACACTCAACAGGACTCTGCGTTTTCACTCTTTCCTAACAACCCTAAACATAAGCCTAACCGGAACAAGAAGCTGAACCCGAGTTAGACCCGAAAAAACACGTACGGTGCCACTTTCTGCCATCCAAAAGTGCTCTCAGCGGAAGCCTTTGGGTACACCTGAACTCCCTGGGGGAGCCTTTACGCAACCCCACACTCAACAGGACTCTGCGTCTTCACTCTTTCCTAACAACCCTAAACATAACCCTAACCGCAACAAGAAGCTGAACCCGAGTTAGACCCGAAAAAACACGTACGGTGCCACTTTCTGCCATCAAAAAGTGCTCTCAGCGGAAGCCTTTGGGTACACCTGAACTCCCTGGGGGAGCCTTTACGCAACCCCACACTCAACAGGACTCTGCGTCTTCACTCTTTCCTAACAACCCTAAACATAACCCTAACCGCAACAAGAAGCTGAACCCGAGTTAGACCCGAAAAAACACGTACGGTGCCACTTTCTTCCATCAAAAAGTGCTCTCAGCGGAAGCCTTTGGGTACACCTGAACTCCCTGGGGGAGCCTTTACGCAACCCCACACTCAACAGGACTCTGCGTCTTCACTCTTTCCTAACAACCCTAAACATAACCCTAACCGCAACAAGAAGCTGAACCCGAGTTAGACCCGAAAAAACACGTACGGTGCCACTTTCTGCCATCAAAAAGTGCTCTCAGCGGAAGCCTTTGGGTACACCTGAACTCCCTGGGGGAGCCTTTACGCAACCCCACACTCAACAGGACTCTGCGTCTTCACTCTTTCCTAACAACCCTAAACATAACCCTAACCGCAACAAGAAGCTCAACCCGAGTTAGACCCGAAAAAACACGTACGGTGCCACTTTCTGCCATCCAAAAGTGCTCTCAGCGGAAGCCTTTGGGTACACCTGAACTCCCTGGGGGAGCCTTTACGCAACCCCACACTCAACAGGACTCTGCGTCTTCACTCTTTCCTAACAACCCTAAACATAACCCTAACCGCAACAAGAAGCTCAACCCGAGTTAGACCCGAAAAAACACGTACGGTGCCACTTTCTGCCATCCAAAAGTGCTCTCAGCGGAAGCCTTTGGGTACACCTGAACTCCCTGGGGGAGCCTTTACGCAACCCCACACTCAACAGGACTCTGAGTCTTCACTCTTTCCTAACAACCCTAAACATAACCCTAACCGCAACAAGAAGCTGAACCCGAGTTAGACCCGATAAAACACGTACGGTGCCACTTTCTGCCATCAAAAAGTGATCTCAGTGGAAGCCTTTGGGTACACCTGAACTCCCTGGGGGAGCCTTTACGCAACCCCACACTCAACAGGACTCTGCGTCTTCACTCTTTCCTAACAACCCTAAACATAACCCTAACCGCAACAAGAAGCTGAACCCGAGTTAGACCCGATAAAACACGTACGGTGCCACTTTCTGCCATCAAAAAGTGATCTCAGCGGAAGCCTTTGGGTACACCTGAACTCCCTGGGGGAGCCTTTACGCAACCCCACACTCAACAGGACTCTGCGTCTTCACTCTTTCCTAACAACCCTAAACATAACCCTAACCGCAACAAGAAGCTGAACCCGAGTTAGACCCGAAAAAACACGTACGGTGCCACTTTCTGCCATCAAAAAGTGCTCTCAGCGGAAGCCTTTGGGTACACCTGAACTCCCTGGGGGAGCCTTTACGCAACCCCACACTCAACAGGACTCTGCGTCTTCGCTCTTTCCTAGCAACCCTAAACATAACCCTAACCGCAACAAGAAGCTGAACCCGAGTTAGACCCGAAAAAACACGTACGGTGCCACTTTCTGCCATCAAAAAGTGCTCTCAGCGGAAGCCTTTGGGTACACCTGAACTCCCTGGGGGAGCCTTTACGCAACCCCACACTCAACAGGACTCTGCGTCTTCACTCTTTCCTAACAACCCTAAACATAACCCTAACCGCAACAAGAAGCTCAACCCGAGTTAGACCCGAAAAAACACGTACGGTGCCACTTTCTGCCATCCAAAAGTGCTCTCAGCGGAAGCCTTTGGGTACACCTGAACTCCCTGGGGGAGCCTTTACGCAACCCCACACTCAACAGGACTCTGCGTCTTCACTCTTTCCTAACAACCCTAAACATAACCCTAACCGCAACAAGAAGCTGAACCCGAGTTAGACCCGAAAAAACACGTACGGTGCCACTTTCTGCCATCAAAAAGTGCTCTCAGCGGAAGCCTTTGGGTACACCTGAACTCCCTGGGGGAGCCTTTACGCAACCCCACACTCAACAGGACTCTGCGTCTTCGCTCTTTCCTAACAACCCTAAACATAACCCTAACCGCAACAAGAAGCTGAACCCGAGTTAGACCCGAAAAAACACGTACGGTGCCACTTTCTGCCATCAAAAAGTGCTCTCAGCGGAAGCCTTTGGGTACACCTGAACTCCCTGGGGGAGCCTTTACGCAACCCCACACTCAACAGGACTCTGCGTCTTCACTCTTTCCTAACAACCCTAAACATAACCCTAACCGCAACAAGAAGCTCAACCCGAGTTAGACCCGAAAAAACACGTACGGTGCCACTTTCTGCCATCAAAAAGTGCTCTCAGCGGAAGCCTTTGGGTACACCTGAACTTCCTGGGGGAGTCTTTACGCAACCCCACACTCAACAGGACTCTGCGTTTTCACTCTTTCCTAACAACCCTAAACATAAGCCTAACCGGAACAAGAAGCTGAACCCGAGTTAGACCCGAAAAAACACGTACGGTGCCACTTTCTGCCATCCAAAAGTGCTCTCAGCGGAAGCCTTTGGGTACACCTGAACTCCCTGGGGGAGCCTTTACGCAACCCCACACTCAACAGGACTCTGCGTCTTCACTCTTTCCTAACAACCCTAAACATAACCCTAACCGCAACAAGAAGCTGAACCCGAGTTAGACCCGAAAAAACACGTACGGTGCCACTTTCTGCCATCAAAAAGTGCTCTCAGCGGAAGCCTTTGGGTACACCTGAACTCCCTGGGGGAGCCTTTACGCAACCCCACACTCAACAGGACTCTGCGTCTTCACTCTTTCCTAACAACCCTAAACATAACCCTAACCGCAACAAGAAGCTGAACCCGAGTTAGACCCGAAAAAACACGTACGGTGCCACTTTCTTCCATCAAAAAGTGCTCTCAGCGGAAGCCTTTGGGTACACCTGAACTCCCTGGGGGAGCCTTTACGCAACCCCACACTCAACAGGACTCTGCGTCTTCACTCTTTCCTAACAACCCTAAACATAACCCTAACCGCAACAAGAAGCTGAACCCGAGTTAGACCCGAAAAAACACGTACGGTGCCACTTTCTGCCATCAAAAAGTGCTCTCAGCGGAAGCCTTTGGGTACACCTGAACTCCCTGGGGGAGCCTTTACGCAACCCCACACTCAACAGGACTCTGCGTCTTCACTCTTTCCTAACAACCCTAAACATAACCCTAACCGCAACAAGAAGCTCAACCCGAGTTAGACCCGAAAAAACACGTACGGTGCCACTTTCTGCCATCCAAAAGTGCTCTCAGCGGAAGCCTTTGGGTACACCTGAACTCCCTGGGGGAGCCTTTACGCAACCCCACACTCAACAGGACTCTGCGTCTTCACTCTTTCCTAACAACCCTAAACATAACCCTAACCGCAACAAGAAGCTCAACCCGAGTTAGACCCGAAAAAACACGTACGGTGCCACTTTCTGCCATCCAAAAGTGCTCTCAGCGGAAGCCTTTGGGTACACCTGAACTCCCTGGGGGAGCCTTTACGCAACCCCACACTCAACAGGACTCTGAGTCTTCACTCTTTCCTAACAACCCTAAACATAACCCTAACCGCAACAAGAAGCTGAACCCGAGTTAGACCCGATAAAACACGTACGGTGCCACTTTCTGCCATCAAAAAGTGATCTCAGTGGAAGCCTTTGGGTACACCTGAACTCCCTGGGGGAGCCTTTACGCAACCCCACACTCAACAGGACTCTGCGTCTTCACTCTTTCCTAACAACCCTAAACATAACCCTAACCGCAACAAGAAGCTGAACCCGAGTTAGACCCGAAAAAACACGTACGGTGCCACTTTCTGCCATCAAAAAGTGCTCTCAGCGGAAGCCTTTGGGTACACCTGAACTCCCTGGGGGAGCCTTTACGCAACCCCACACTCAACAGGACTCTGCGTCTTCACTCTTTCCTAACAACCCTAAACATAACCCTAACCGCAACAAGAAGCTGAACCCGAGTTAGACCCGAAAAAACACGTACGGTGCCACTTTCTGCCATCAAAAAGTGCTCTCGGCGGAAGCCTTTGGGTACACCTGAACTCCCTGGGGGAGCCTTTACGCAACCCCACACTCAACAGGACTCTGCGTTTTCACTCTTTCCTAACAACCCTAAACATAACCCTAACCGCAACAAGAAGCTGAACCCGAGTTAGACCCGAAAAAACACGTACGGTGCCACTTTCTGCCATCAAAAAGTGCTCTCGGCGGAAGCCTTTGGGTACACCTGAACTCCCTGGGGGAGCCTTTACGCAACCCCACACCTAACAGGACTCTGCGTCTTCACTCTTTCCTAACAACCCTAAACATAACCCTAACCGCAACAAGAAGCTGAACCCGAGTTAGACCCGAAAAAACACGTACGGTGCCACTTTCTGCCATCAAAAAGTGCTCTCAGCGGAAGCCTTTGGGTACACCTGAACTCCCTGGGGGAGCCTTTACGCAACCCCACACTCAACAGGACTCTGCGTCTTCACTCTTTCCTAACAACCCTAAACATAACCCTAACCGCAACAAGAAGCTGAACCCGAGTTAGACCCGAAAAAACACGTACGGTGCCACTTTCTGCCATCAAAAAGTGCTCTCAGCAGAAGCCTTTGGGTACACCTGAACTCCCTGGGGGAGCCTTTACGCAACCCCACACTCAACAGGACTCTGCGTCTTCACTCTTTCCTAACAACCCTGAACATAACCCTAACCGCAACAAGAAGCTGAACCCGAGTTAGACCCGAAAAAACACGTACGGTGCCACTTTCTGCCATCAAAAAGTGCTCTCAGCGGAAGCCTTTGGGTACACCTGAACTCCCTGGGGGAGCCTTTACGCAACCCCACACTCAACAGGACTCTGCGTCTTCACTCTTTCCTAACAACCCTAAACATAACCCTAACCGCAACAAGAAGCTGAACCCGAGTTAGACCCGAAAAAACACGTACGGTGCCACTTTCTGCCATCAAAAAGTGCTCTCAGCGGAAGCCTTTGGGTACACCTGAACTCCCTGGGGGAGCCTTTACGCAACCCCACACTCAACAGGACTCTGCGTCTTCACTCTTTCCTAACAACCCTAAACATAACCCTAACCGCAACAAGAAGCTCAACCCGAGTTAGACCCGAAAAAACACGTACGGTGCCACTTTCTGCCATCCAAAAGTGCTCTCAGCGGAAGCCTTTGGGTACACCTGAACTCCCTGGGGGAGCCTTTACGCAACCCCACACTCAACAGGACTCTGCGTCTTCACTCTTTCCTAACAACCCTAAACATAACCCTAACCGCAACAAGAAGCTCAACCCGAGTTAGACCCGAAAAAACACGTACGGTGCCACTTTCTGCCATCAAAAAGTGCTCTCAGCGGAAGCCTTTGGGTACACCTGAACTCCCTGGGGGAGCCTTTACGCAACCCCACACTCAACAGGACTCTGCGTCTTCACTCTTTCCTAACAACCCTAAACATAACCCTAACCGCAACAAGAAGCTGAACCCGAGTTAGACCCGAAAAAACACGTACGGTGCCACTTTCTGCCATCAAAAAGTGCTCTCAGCGGAAGCCTTTGGGTACACCTGAACTCCCTGGGGGAGCCTTTACGCAACCCCACACTCAACAGGACTCTGCGTCTTCGCTCTTTCCTAACAACCCTAAACATAACCCTAACCGCAACAAGAAGCTGAACCCGAGTTAGACCCGAAAAAACACGTACGGTGCCACTTTCTGCCATCCAAAAGTGCTCTCAGCGGAAGCCTTTGGGTACACCTGAACTCCCTGGGGGAGCCTTTACGCAACCCCACACTCAACAGGACTCTGCGTCTTCACTCTTTCCTAACAACCCTAAACATAACCCTAACCGCAACAAGAAGCTCAACCCGAGTTAGACCCGAAAAAACACGTACGGTGCCACTTTCTGCCATCAAAAAGTGCTCTCAGCGGAAGCCTTTGGGTACACCTGAACTCCCTGGGGGAGCCTTTACGCAACCCCACACTCAACAGGACTCTGCGTCTTCACTCTTTCCTAACAACCCTAAACATAACCCTAACCGCAACAAGAAGCTCAACCCGAGTTAGACCCGAAAAAACACGTACGGTGCCACTTTCTGCCATCAAAAAGTGCTCTCAGCGGAAGCCTTTGGGTACACCTGAACTCCCTGGGGGAGCCTTTACGCAACCCCACACTCAACAGGACTCTGCGTCTTCACTCTTTCCTAACAACCCTAAACATAACCCTAACCGCAACAAGAAGCTGAACCCGAGTTAGACCCGAAAAAACACGTACGGTGCCACTTTCTGCCATCAAAAAGTGCTCTCAGCGGAAGCCTTTGGGTACACCTGAACTCCCTGGGGGAGCCTTTACGCAACCCCACACTCAACAGGACTCTGCGTCTTCACTCTTTCCTAACAACCCTAAACATAACCCTAACCGCAACAAGAAGCTCAACCCGAGTTAGACCCGAAAAAACACGTACGGTGCCACTTTCTGCCATCAAAAAGTGCTCTCAGCGGAAGCCTTTGGGTACACCTGAACTCCCTGGGGGAGCCTTTACGCAACCCCACACTCAACAGGACTCTGCGTCTTCACTCTTTCCTAACAACCCTAAACATAACCCTAACCGCAACAAGAAGCTCAACCCGAGTTAGACCCAAAAAAACACGTACGGTGCCACTTTCTGCCATCCAAAAGTGCTCTCAGCGGAAGCCTTTGGGTACACCTGAACTCCCTGGGGGAGCCTTTACGCAACCCCACACTCAACAGGACTCTGCGTCTTCACTCTTTCCTAACAACCCTAAACATAAGCCTAACCGCAACAAGAAGCTGAACCCGAGTTAGACCCGAAAAAACACGTACGGTGCCACTTTCTGCCATCAAAAAGTGCTCTCAGCGGAAGCCTTTGGGTACACCTGAACTCCCTGGGGGAGCCTTTACGCAACCCCACACTCAACAGGACTCTGCGTCTTCACTCTTTCCTAACAACCCTAAACATAACCCTAACCGCAACAAGAAGCTGAACCCGAGTTAGACCCGAAAAAACACGTACGGTGCCACTTTCTGCCATCAAAAAGTGCTCTCAGCGGAAGCCTTTGGGTACACCTGAACTCCCTGGGGGAGCCTTTACGCAACCCCACACTCAACAGGACTCTGCGTCTTCACTCTTTCCTAACAACCCTAAACATAACCCTAACCGCAACAAGAAGCTGAACCCGAGTTAGACCCGAAAAAACACGTACGGTGCCACTTTCTGCCATCCAAAAGTGCTCTCAGCGGAAGCCTTTGGGTACACCTGAACTCCCTGGGGGAGCCTTTACGCAACCCCACACTCAACAGGACTCTGCGTCTTCACTCTTTCCTAACAACCCTAAACATAACCCTAACCGCAACAAGAAGCTGAACCCGAGTTAGACCCGAAAAAACACGTACGGTGCCACTTTCTGCCATCAAAAAGTGCTCTCAGCGGAAGCCTTTGGGTACACCTGAACTCCCTGGGGGAGCCTTTACGCAACCCCACACTCAATAGGACTCTGCGTCTTCACTCTTTCCTAACAACCCTAAACATAACCCTAACCGCAACAAGAAGCTGAACCCGAGTTAGACCCGAAAAAACACGTACGGTGCCACTTTCTGCCATCAAAAAGTGCTCTCAGCGGAAGCCTTTGGGTACACCTGAACTCCCTGGGGGAGCCTTTACGCAACCCCACACTCAACAGGACTCTGCGTCTTCACTCTTTCCTAACAACCCTAAACATAACCCTAACCGCAACAAGAAGCTGAACCCGAGTTAGACCCGAAAAAACACGTACGGTGCCACTTTCTGCCATCAAAAAGTGCTCTCAGCGGAAGCCTTTGGGTACACCTGAACTCCCTGGGGGAGCCTTTACGCAACCCCACACTCAACAGGACTCTGCGTCTTCACTCTTTCCTAACAACCCTAAACATAACCCTAACCGCAACAAGAAGCTGAACCCGAGTTAGACCCGAAAAAACACGTACGGTGCCACTTTCTGCCATCAAAAAGTGCTCTCAGCGGAAGCCTTTGGGTACACCTGAACTCCCTGGGGGAGCCTTTACGCAACCCCACACTCAACAGGACTCTGCGTCTTCACTCTTTCCTAACAACCCTAAACATAACCCTAACCGCAACAAGAAGCTGAACCCGAGTTAGACCCGAAAAAACACGTACGGTGCCACTTTCTGCCATCAAAAAGTGCTCTCAGCGGAAGCCTTTGGGTACACCTGAACTCCCTGGGGGAGCCTTTACGCAACCCCACACTCAACAGGACTCTGCGTCTTCACTCTTTCCTAACAACCCTAAACATAACCCTAACCGCAACAAGAAGCTGAACCCGAGTTAGACCCGAAAAAACACGTACGGTGCCACTTTCTGCCATCAAAAAGTGCTCTCAGCGGAAGCCTTTGGGTACACGTGAACTCCCTGGGGGAGCCTTTACGCAACCCCACACTCAACAGGACTCTGCGTCTTCACTCTTTCCTAACAACGCTAAACATAACCCTAACCGCAACAAGAAGCTGAACCCGAGTTAGACCCGAAAAAACACGTACGGTGCCACTTTCTGCCATCAAAAAGTGCTCTCAGCGGAAGCCTTTGGGAACACCTGAACTCCCTGGGGGAGCCTTTACACAACCCCACACTCAACAGGACTCTGCGTCTTCACTCTTTCCTAACAACCCTAAACATAACCCTAACCGGAACAAGAAGCTCAACCCGAGTTAGACCCGAAAAAACACGTACGGTGCCACTTTCTGCCATCAAAAAGTGCTCTCAGCGGAAGCCTTTGGGTACACCTGAACTCCCTGGGGGAGCCTTTACGCAACCCCACACTCAACAGGACTCTGCGTCTTCACTCTTTCCTAACAACCCTAAACATAACCCTAACCGCAACAAGAAGCTGAACCCGAGTTAGACCCGAAAAAACACGTACGGTGCCACTTTCTGCCATCAAAAAGTGCTCTCAGCGGAAGCCTTTGGGTACACCTGAACTCCCTGGGGGAGCCTTTACGCAACCCCACACTCAACAGGACTCTGCGTCTTCACTCTTTCCTAACAACCCTAAACATAACCCTAACCGCAACAAGAAGCTGAACCCGAGTTAGACCCGAAAAAACACGTACGGTGCCACTTTCTGCCATCAAAAAGTGCTCTCAGCGGAAGCCTTTGGGTACACCTGAACTCCCTGGGGGAGCCTTTACGCAACCCCACACTCAACAGGACTCTGCGTCTTCACTCTTTCCTAACAACCCTAAACATAACCCTAACCGCAACAAGAAGCTGAACCCGAGTTAGACCCGAAAAAACACGTACGGTGCCACTTTCTGCCATCCAAAAGTGCTCTCAGCGGAAGCCTTTGGGTACACCTGAACTCCCTGGGGGAGCCTTTACGCAACCCCACACTCAACAGGACTCTGCGTCTTCACTCTTTCCTAACAACCCTAAACATAACCCTAACCGCAACAAGAAGCTGAACCCGAGTTAGACCCGAAAAAACACGTACGGTGCCACTTTCTGCCATCAAAAAGTGCTCTCAGCGGAAGCCTTTGGGTACACCTGAACTCCCTGGGGGAGCCTTTACGCAACCCCACACTCAACAGGACTCTGCGTCTTCACTCTTTCCTAACAACCCTAAACATAACCCTAACCGCAACAAGAAGCTCAACCCGAGTTAGACCCGAAAAAACACGTACGGTGCCACTTTCTGCCATCAAAAAGTGCTCTCAGCGGAAGCCTTTGGGTACACCTGAACTCCCTGGGGGAGCCTTTACGCAACCCCACACTCAACAGGACTCTGCGTCTTCACTCTTTCCTAACAACCCTAAACATAACCCTAACCGCAACAAGAAGCTGAACCCGAGTTAGACCCGAAAAAACACGTACGGTGCCACTTTCTGCCATCAAAAAGTGCTCTCAGCGGAAGCCTTTGGGAACACCTGAACTCCCTGGGGGAGCCTTTACACAACCCCACACTCAACAGGACTCTGCGTCTTCACTCTTTCCTAACAACCCTAAACATAAGCCTAACCGGAACAAGAAGCTCAACCCGAGTTAGACCCGAAAAAACACGTACGGTGCCACTTTCTGCCATCAAAAAGTGCTCTCAGCGGAAGCCTTTGGGTACACCTGAACTCCCTGGGGGAGCCTTTACGCAACCCCACACTCAACAGGACTCTGCGTCTTCACTCTTTCCTAACAACCCTAAACATAACCCTAACCGCAACAAGAAGCTGAACCCGAGTTAGACCCGAAAAAACACGTACGGTGCCACTTTCTGCCATCAAAAAGTGCTCTCAGCGGAAGCCTTTGGGTACACCTGAACTCCCTGGGGGAGCCTTTACGCAACCCCACACTCAACAGGACTCTGCGTCTTCACTCTTTCCTAACAACCCTAAACATAACCCTAACCGCAACAAGAAGCTGAACCCGAGTTAGACCCGAAAAAACACGTACGGTGCCACTTTCTGCCGTCAAAAAGTGCTCTCAGCGGAAGCCTTTGGGTACACCTGAACTCCCTGGGGGAGCCTTTACGCAACCCCACACTCAACAGGACTCTGCGTCTTCACTCTTTCCTAACAACCCTAAACATAACCCTAACCGCAACAAGAAGCTGAACCCGAGTTAGACCCGAAAAAACACGTACGGTGCCACTTTCTGCCATCAAAAAGTGCTCTCAGCGGAAGCCTTTGGGAACACCTGAACTCCCTGGGGGAGCCTTTACGCAACCCCACACTCAACAGGACTCTGCGTCTTCACTCTTTCCTAACAACCCTAAACATAACCCTAACCGCAACAAGAAGCTGAACCCGAGTTAGACCCGAAAAAACACGTACGGTGCCACTTTCTGCCATCAAAAAGTGCTCTCAGCGGAAGCCTTTGGGTACACCTGAACTCCCTGGGGGAGCCTTTACGCAACCCCACACTCAACAGGACTCTGCGTCTTCACTCTTTCCTAACAACCCTAAACATAACCCTAACCGCAACAAGAAGCTGAACCCGAGTTAGACCCGAAAAAACACGTACGGTGCCACTTTCTGCCATCAAAAAGTGCTCTCAGCGGAAGCCTTTGGGTACACCTGAACTCCCTGGGGGAGCCTTTACGCAACCCCACACTCAACAGGACTCTGCGTCTTCACTCTTTCCTAACAACCCTAAACATAACCTAACCGCAACAAGAAGCTGAACACGAGTTAGACCCGAAAAAACACGTACGGTGCCACTTTCTGCCATCCAAAAGTGCTCTCAGCGGAAGCCTTTGGGTACACGTGAACTCTCTGGGGGAGCCTTTACGCAACACCACACTCAACAGGACTCTGCGTCTTCACTCTTTCCTAACAACCCTAAACATAACCCTAACCGCAACAAGAAGCTCAACCCGAGTTAGACCCGAAAAAACACGTACGGTGCCACTTTCTGCCATCAAAAAGTGCTCTCAGCGGAAGCCTTTGGGTACACCTGAACTCCCTGGGGGAGCCTTTACGCAACCCCACACTCAACAGGACTCTGCGTCTTCACTCTTTCCTAACAACCCTAAACATAACCCTAACCGCAACAAGAAGCTGAACCCGAGTTAGACCCGAAAAAACACGTACGGTGCCACTTTCTGCCATCAAAAAGTGCTCTCAGCGGAAGCCTTTGGGTACACCTGAACTCCCTGGGGGAGCCTTTACGCAACCCCACACTCAACAGGACTCTGCGTCTTCACTCTTTCCTAACAACCCTAAACATAACCCTAACCGCAACAAGAAGCTGAACCCGAGTTAGACCCGAAAAAACACGTACGGTGCCACTTTCTGCCATCAAAAAGTGCTCTCAGCGGAAGCCTTTGGGTACACCTGAACTCCCTGGGGGAGCCTTTACGCAACCCCACACTCAACAGGACTCTGCGTCTTCACTCTTTCCTAACAACCCTGAACATAACCCTAACCGCAACAAGAAGCTGAACCCGAGTTAGACCCGAAAAAACACGTACGGTGCCACTTTCTGCCATCAAAAAGTGCTCTCAGCGGAAGCCTTTGGTACACGTGAACTCCCTGGGGGAGCCTTTACGCAACCCCACACTCAACAGGACTCTGCGTCTTCACTCTTTCCTAACAACCCTAAACATAACCCTAACCGCAACAAGAAGCTCAACCCGAGTTAGACCCGAAAAAACACGTACGGTGCCACTTTCTGCCATCAAAAAGTGCTCTCAGCGGAAGCCTTTGGGTACACCTGAACTCCCTGGGGGAGTCTTTACGCAACCCCACACTCAACAGGACTCTGCGTCTTCACTCTTTCCTAACAACCCTAAACATAAGCCTAACCGGAACAAGAAGCTGAACCCGAGTTAGACCCGAAAAAACACGTACGGTGCCACTTTCTGCCATCAAAAAGTGCTCTCAGCGGAAGCCTTTGGGTACACCTGAACTCCCTGGGGGAGCCTTTACGCAACCCCACACTCAACAGGACTCTGCGTCTTCACTCTTTCCTAACAACCCTAAACATAACCCTAACCGCAACAAGAAGCTGAACCCGAGTTAGACCCGAAAAAACACGTACGGTGCCACTTTCTGCCATCAAAAAGTGCTCTCAGCGGAAGCCTTTGGGTACACCTGAACTCCCTGGGGGAGCCTTTACGCAACCCCACACTCAACAGGACTCTGCGTCTTCACTCTTTCCTAACAACCCTAAACACAACCCTAACCGCAACAAGAAGCTCAACCTGAGTTAGACCCGAAAAAACACGTACGGTGCCACTTTCTGCCATCAAAAAGTGCTCTCAGCGGAAGCCTTTGGGTACACTTGAACTCCCTGGGGGAGCCTTTACGCAACCCCACACTCAACAGGACTCTGCGTTTTCACTCTTTCCTAACAACCCTAAACATAAGCCTAACCGCAACAAGAAGCTGAACCCGAGTTAGACCCGAAAAAACACGTACGGTGCCACTTTCTGCCATCCAAAAGTGCTCTCAGCGGAAGCCTTTGGGAACACCTGAACTCCCTGGGGGAGCCTTTACGCAACCCCACACTCAACAGGACTCTGCGTCTTCACTCTTTCCTAACAACCCTAAACATAACCCTAACCGCAACAAGAAGCTGAACCCGAGTTAGACCCGAAAAAACACGTACGGTGCCACTTTCTGCCATCAAAAAGTGCTCTCAGCGGAAGCCTTTGGGTACACCTGAACTCCCTGGGGGAGCCTTTACGCAACCCCACACTCAACAGGACTCTGCGTCTTCACTCTTTCCTAACAACCCTAAACATAACCCTAACCGCAACAAGAAGCTGAACCCGAGTTAGACCCGAAAAAACACGTACGGTGCCACTTTCTGCCATCCAAAAGTGCTCTCAGCGGAAGCCTTTGGGTACACCTGAACTCCCTGGGGGAGCCTTTACGCAACCCCACACTCAACAGGACTCTGCGTCTTCACTCTTTCCTAACAACCCTAAACATAACCCTAACCGCAACAAGAAGCTGAACCCGAGTTAGACCCGAAAAAACACGTACGGTGCCACTTTCTGCCATCAAAAAGTGCTCTCAGCGGAAGCCTTTGGGTACACCTGAACTCCCTGGGGGAGCCTTTACGCAACCCCACACTCAACAGGACTCTGCGTCTTCACTCTTTCCTAACAACCCTAAACATAACCCTAACCGCAACAAGAAGCTGAACCCGAGTTAGACCCGAAAAAACACGTACGGTGCCACTTTCTGCCATCAAAAAGTGCTCTCAGCGGAAGCCTTTGGGTACACCTGAACTCCCTGGGGGAGCCTTTACGCAACCCCACACTCAACAGGACTCTGCGTCTTCACTCTTTCCTAACAACCCTAAACATAACCCTAACCGCAACAAGAAGCTGAACCCGAGTTAGACCCGAAAAAACACGTACGGTGCCACTTTCTGCCATCAAAAAGTGCTCTCAGCGGAAGCCTTTGGGAACACCTGAACTCCCTGGGGGAGCCTTTACACAACCCCACACTCAACAGGACTCTGCGTCTTCACTCTTTCCTAACAACCCTAAACATAAGCCTAACCGCAACAAGAAGCTGAACCCGAGTTAGACCCGAAAAAACACGTACGGTGCCACTTTCTGCCATCAAAAAGTGCTCTCAGCGGAAGCCTTTGGGTACACCTGAACTCCCTGGGGGAGCCTTTACGCAACCCCACACTCAACAGGACTCTGCGTCTTCACTCTTTCCTAACAACCCTAAACATAACCCTAACCGCAACAAGAAGCTGAACCCGAGTTAGACCCGAAAAAACACGTACGGTGCCACTTTCTGCCATCAAAAAGTGCTCTCAGCAGAAGCCTTTGGGTACACCTGAACTCCCTGGGGGAGCCTTTACGCAACCCCACACTCAACAGGACTCTGCGTCTTCACTCTTTCCTAACAACCCTAAACATAACCCTAACCGCAACA